>NW_022746934.1:0-2101 GCF_011630105.1 Anneissia japonica | reverse complement strand
ATGTAAATGTATCATGTATATTTAAACCACTGCTGTTGCCTGCAAAATGTTGAAGGTTAAATGATTGCAGTGAAGCAGATTTAACATAGTTTTCGATTTTTTTTTTTTCTTTTTCACCTTTGGCCCACCACAGCCATGGAAAAAGCCATTGTATCCTTCAAATACCGTACATTCAGATTAAGGTAACTCCACTGTCATAACACACAAAATAATGCTGTCATCCTACCCTACCTAAAAACATGTGAAAGGCAAACTCCTATTATTATTCAAATATATTTTCATCTTCTTTTGCTTAGAGAGCTTTAATCTTTTGCTCTTAGCACCATGGTACAATGCACTACAAAAAGCTCTTGAAAATATATTTCTATAGCTATTGAAATGTATGCATGCATGTTGTTGTTAGGCACAGTATTTTAAACACTATTCAGGGTTGTAGCTGAAGTAAACTAGGGGTGTGTGATGACATTGGTAAACTCTAAATATCAGAGTGGATTTTAAAGATGGAAAAGTGGGTTAATAAGGGTGGGTGGAGGGCCATGAAATTGCTTTAGACTGGGTGGAAAAACCCTCAAGGCTGTATGGCACCGCCCACCATAACTACATTCCTGACTATTGACCCAAAATGATCAAAAAACTTCTTGTATACTAGTAACAGGCTCTCTAAACTAAAGCATTTATGATTTGTTCTTAAAAACATATTGTTATACTGGTAATAATAATGATATATTTCGATGCAAGTTTGCATCACGGTAGTCTAGGCCAGATCTGGAGGTCGTGGGTTGGATTCTCACCTGATTCACTTGAAAAATTTAGGTAGGGCAAAACATCACTCCTCCTAGAATATGTTAATGAAGTAAACTTGCATCGAAATAGCATTTGCAGTATCCGCTGCTACTTGGGGATGAGATTCAACACTAGTCACTAAGCGCATGTTTAGTAGTCTAGTGGTTATGGAACCAGGCTAGTTATCTGGAGGTTGTGGGTTCGATTCCCACCCCAATCATTTGCAAATTGTTTTTCTCGCAATATTTGCGAACATACTGAGTAATAGTACGATAACACGTCAGGTAGGGCAAAACATCACTCCTAGAATAATAATATTTCCTAATAAAAATAATTGGTAAGTATTGCAGGTAACACTTAAGACTAAGTACACTTTTTTGAAAAGATAAACATGTTTGTGCACAGCACACTTCTGCAGGTGAAAATCTTTAAAGGCCTGTCAGCACTATCAAATTCTATTCAGCAGAAACATGCCTAAATATGGTCATGATGACATCACATCATGACCATATATAGGCACATCATGACTATATATGGTTATGATGACATCACATCATGACCATATATAGGCACGTCATGATTATATATGGACATACAACAGTTTTTTTTTGTCAAATAAAATTTGAGTCTGGAGAATTAAGAAATGACTTCTGATGCATATAGCTTGATTCCATAGAATCGCTGACCCTATCGGCGGCAGTTGTCTGGAAGGTTGAACCTGGTTCAACTTCGCTGATTGCGTTGCAGACAAATCGGAGTGCCTTCAGGGCTGCTAGCAATGCACCCGGATTCGTCTGCAACGCAATTGGCAAGGTTAAACCAGACTGTCACCAATAAGGTGAGCGATTTTATGGAAACTAAGCTTTTTATGAAAGGAATATATTTACCGCTTCCTCTGAATTAATTAGAATATCAATACAGTATCCAGACATCCATATTTCCTTCTGCGGTAAGAAATCAAGTTATTCATGAATATTTTTCAATGCTATAGCAATAATATGGCTTTATGTACACATTCCCAGGGATTCTGCCCAAGGCATTATAGTATTATTATAACGCTGGTCAGCCGGATGCTGTACCAGGTCATTGACATTCTCACTGTGCAACTATTTCAAAGTAGAACTTGAATCATGAACATATACTTCCAGACAAAGAGAAGAATGCCCAGAAGTTCCCTTTACCCAAGTAGTGACAAGCTCATTAATAGATTTATTAGCAATTCCAGTTTCTGCTTAAATGTGCCACCCACCACATGCTGCCACCAGGAGCGGATCCAGAGATGTCCGAAAGAGGGGCTGATGGAGATAACACTATCCCG
>NW_022746933.1:0-1416 GCF_011630105.1 Anneissia japonica | reverse complement strand
TTTGTAGGACGCGTTAAGAATGACAAAATATTCTCTGTATCTACTGGAACCGAGCCGCAAAGCTTGTATTCCACTATTTGCATTCACACCTGGGCTGTGTATATATATTGCCTTGGTTTGGCTCTATAATCATTAGTGGTCTTGGGACTAGTTTGGGCCCTACATAAGCTGGTCGAACGTTTCGTTTGGGTCTGTACCCTAGCTGTACTGATGAGGCCTGGAAGGCCGAAACGTATCCGTTTGCAGATATTGGGATTCCTTCCAGTGGATGCTTAGTTTATTTTGTCATTCTGATCGGATTTTCTCTACTGTTCCGTTTTAATTTTAATTTTAAATTGTTTTGCATTATATGGCCGTTTGCTGTTTTATGGGTTTTTCCCATTTGCCTTTTAAACTTACATATTATTTAAGAATCTCTATTGAGATCCAGCGCCGCCATTGATGCACGGTAGAGATTGCATCTTTAGATCTCCGATCTTGTTCACAAATTCACGGACTAGTGCTGTCTCGTAAGAATTTTGTAGGCCGCGTTAAGAGTGACAAAATATTCTCTGTATCTACTGGAACTGAGCTGCATAGCTTGTATTCCAATATTTGCATTCACACTTGGGCTGTGTATATATATTGCCTTGGTTTGGCTCTGTAATCATTAGTGGTCGTGGGACTAGTTTGGGCCCTACCTAAGCTGGTCGAACGTTTCGTTTGGGTCTGTACCCTAGCTGCACTGATGAGGCCTGGAAGGCCGAAACGGATCCGTCTGCAGATATTGGGATTCCTTCCAGTAGATGCTTAGTTTATTTTGTCATTCTGATCGGATTTTCTCTACTGTTCCATTTTAATTTTAATTTTAGATTATTTTGCGTTATATGGCCGTTTGCTGTTTTATGGGTTTTTCCCATTTGCCTTTCAAACTTACATATTATTTAAGAATCTCTATTGAGATCCAGCGCCGTGATTGATGCACGGTAGAGATTGCATCTTTAGATCTCCGATCTTGTTCACAAATTCACAGACTCGTGCTGTCTCGTAAGAATTTTGTAGGACGCGTTAAGAATGACAAAATATTCTCTGTATCTACTGGAACCGAGCCGCATAGCTTGTATTCCACTATTTGCATTCACACCTGGGCTGTGTATATATATTGCCTTGGTTTGGCTCTGTAATCATTAGTGGTCGTGGGACTAGTTTGGGCCTTACCTAAGATGGTCGAACATTTCGTTGGGGTCTGTACCCTAGCTGCACTTCATGGAAAGCCGAAACGGATCCGTCTGCAGATATTGGGATTCCTTCCAGTAGATGCTTAGTTTATTTTGTCATTCTGATCGGATTTTCTCTACTGTTCCATTTTAATTTAAATTTTAAATTGTTTTGCATTATATGGCCGTTTGCTGTTTTATGGGTTTTTCCCATTTACCT
>NW_022746932.1:0-1648 GCF_011630105.1 Anneissia japonica | reverse complement strand
ATAAATACCCTAGCCTAAAATAGTGCAATATCTTCGTCTAACCTTTCGTATAGTAAAGCTATGCTGGGCTAGCCCAATATCTCTACCTAGGCTAGGCCTAGGCTAGCCCGATATCTCTAGGCTAGGCCGTCGCCTACTCTGGGCGTCAGGCGGCAAAGCTCGAGTTCACTTCACTAGAGCGCGTTTGTCATGCATGCAATTGCCGTATTCGATTGGGACTATACGTTGAGTATGTTATCCCGTTGAGTACAAAACTCAACGATAAATTCCGAGCGTTAACTTCGTTGAGCAGTTTCCGTTTAGCAGAACACGAAAGTCCCAATCGAATACGGCCGATGATTTCCGATGAATTCTGGAATTTCCCGTTATACTGGCCCTCTATGTCAGATTGTATGGAATAGTTTCATGTGAAGACGTCTGAGACGTAACATCGGGAACATTCCGATTGTATACAGTAACAATGATTCCTAAATTTTATATGTTGAACAAAACTAGACGGGAAATGTCAACAAGTCTGTAGAATGGCGGCCATTTTGAAAAATAAAAAATAAAAAATAAAAAAGGCCTCTTCCTCAATTTAAAAAAAAAGCCGGACGTGAAACATGTTTTTTTTTTTTTTTTGGCCTTATGTTGTGTGAATGTAATACTTTGTGGTATAACTTCTGTCATTTACATTGAACATTTCTGTCTTCACAGATCATCCAGTAATAATTTATGGTTAAAACCTCCCCATCCTCCCATTGCTAATGTGTGAGTCATTGCTGTTCATGTTCTTCTGTCATCTTTCCATTTACATCCATATGTCTATCTGTTTTTCAAGTTATTAATAATATAGTTTTTAAGTCAGATTAAATGGAATTTTTATTTTTATTAAATATTATTTAACATCTTATATAAATAATTCATTTTATTCACTTTCAGTTACGTAGAAAATAGATTATATTTTTTGTATTAATATTTTAATATTTTTCCTTTTTAGAAAAAGTAACAACTTTTATGTGAATGTTTAGCAAATCAGTCATTTTTTTGTGCAGAAAGACAAAAGATAATTGCATAATTGTTGCATACATTGATTGATTGAGTGATTGATTGATTGATTGATTGATTGATTGATTGATTGATTGATTGACTGATTGACATCTGTTTGTATTCAAGTTGTAAATACTATAGTTTTTAAATAAGATTAAAATTACTTTATATTTTTATTAAATATTATTCAGCATCTTATATACACAATTCATTTTACTCACTTTCTATTGTATAGATCTCAGAAAAATTCAAAGGAAAGAAAGAATAAAGTGAAGAAAAGGCCTCCATGGTTTGGGCCATTAGGTAAATATCTCTTGATTATATATGTATTTTTTATTATTTTTGGTTTTTCTTTGAAAGGTAACAAGTTTTAAGTGAATTTTTGGTACAGAAAGACAAGAAAGAGCTAATACATTGATTGATTGATTGATTGATTGAAATATTTAAGCTGCTAGGTATTTTGATAGCCTCATGCCATTTTTTTTACATTTACACCCAAGGCCTAAAAATGATATCTGTAAAATGAACCAAACAAGTTGACTTTAATTATTCCAGTCTATTTCGTGAATACTTACCTGGATAACCGACTAATTGCCATTGTTCCCAAAACGGAACACCC
>NW_022746931.1:0-667 GCF_011630105.1 Anneissia japonica | reverse complement strand
TAAATATAAACACACACACACACACACACATATATATATATATATTAATATATATATAATATATATACATTACGTGTGTTCAATGCAAGAATATATATTAATATATATATTAATAGTCATAATTGCGATTGTACATTTTTAAATTTTAATATTGCTCCGACCTGACCTATTGTATTAGTATGTTACTTTAACAACTTTCAATATTATTCGAAATTATTTTAATTATTACTTAAATAGGTTATTTCCTTTATGTGTATTCACAGCTATTTCCATATTGGACAAATAAAATTGAATCTGAATCTGAAAAAAATTTTTTACACACATCTTTAAAACGATGTGCAGAAAAAAAGATGTAGTATTACTATTATCATCGCCTGAATTGAAAAGGTTGGACGGCGAATTGCATAACCACGAATCACAATAGACCTAACTATAAGAATACCAATAAATTTTGCTTAAGAATCATTATGGGATAGGTTTATTTCTACTCAATAACAACAACTATCTGTTTTAATTTAATAGATCGAATTATGATTTGTAAGAATTACAAGAAGACACTTGAGTTAAGTCACAAGAAAATGGCTTAGGGCACATACCGTGTAAAACATTATTAGATTATCACTCTTTATTTAAAAAAAATGATGACTGCGGGCGGTTTTTTTTTTTT
>NW_022746930.1:0-520 GCF_011630105.1 Anneissia japonica | reverse complement strand
CAAGGAGTATGTTTTGCATGATGAACCACAAAGATGACTACCCAAATTATGGTTGTCGCAAGAGTTAATTTGCCTCTTGAATTTATATCGTACTAATATATCACGAAGGTTAGGCGGTCTGCGATAGGCTATGAACGGTGTATCTGGAAAAACAGACCTAAGACGTTCTGTGATCTGTAGAATGGGCATATGTTTCTGAATTATAGCCCTTAGTGGTGGTAACCTAGGGTGATAGGTAGTGACCAGTGGCACACTGGTCGATCGCTGACGTGGTTTGTACGTCAGTGTTTGATCGCTGACGTAGTTTGTACGTCAGTGTTTGAGCACGAGGTATGTCCTTTGCTTTTTTTACAGCATTTTCGATGGGTCCTCGATGATAATTTCTATTCCAGAGATGTCCGGATAGCTCTTCTGTGCGATTCTGAAAATCTAAATCCGAAGAACAAATGCATCTAATGCGCAATGCTTGGCTGTACGGAATGTTTTTTGTACAGTGTGGGGGGTGACAGCTGCTAGGGAG
>NW_022746929.1:0-761 GCF_011630105.1 Anneissia japonica | reverse complement strand
AAATACATTTTGTCTTTAAAAGATAATAAAATGGGATTCCGCATTAAATGGAACATAATGAAATACTCGTCCATAAAGAACGCTGCTTACGGGCGTTGCAGCCTTTGCCTTGATGAGAAGATGTACATCTTAAATACAAATAAAGCAAATCTGTTAAATAGAAGATCTGAACTAATATCTAAATGTTGCCACTATAACAATAGGAAAATCTACCGACCACCTGATGATTGAAAGCTATATGTGTAGTACAGAGTTATATTCAGTCTACCTGAGGATCGCATTAAGCGTGAAACACCGTGTAGTAGACGGCCCTAAGCGTGGCAGTAGCAAATTGGCATAAATCGATGGCTGGTCAGTGTGACCTAACAATTGTGAATGGTAACATAGCAATAAGCCAATAAAATCAAAATCAAATGTACATTAACCAGTAAATAATATAAATGGAGATAATAATAATAATAATAATAATTATAATAATAAAAAATATAATAATCCTTGTCTGTGTTTTCCATGTGTTCGATTCCAAATTATAAATCATTTTGGGAATCTGGTTCGATACACCACTGATAACATTAAACCTGGAGTATAGGTGTAATTTTTGAAAAGAACGTAAGCCATAGATTACCAATGGGATTATTAATTTTTTTAGCACAGATGAGGAGCTATAGGAAGACCCGGAAGATTGATTAATAAATCTTTTTTTGTGCTCATTGCTTAATAGATTCTTTTTTTTTTTTTTTTTTTTGAGGGGGAGGGGCCAA
>NW_022746928.1:0-878 GCF_011630105.1 Anneissia japonica | reverse complement strand
TATCACGGTTCAGTAAAACAATATTATGTAGAGCATGTATGTTTACAGAATGTCTACTCCTAATAACTTATTTAGGAAACAATGCAATACAACACATTTCATATTAAATGTGTAGGTCCTAATGCCACACACTGAATTAAAAATGCAAGGATTTCTTACAAAGGCCCTATCATGTGGAACGATTTAAATGAAAATGAAATCAATACCAATACGTCAATCACAAAATTAAAAAAAAAAAAATATCAAGGAAGTCCTAAAAAGTATATAGCTATCTGCAATCATTATATCACGGTTCAGTAAAACAGTATGTACAGCATGTATGATTTCCTTTAAGGCATTCTCCTTAATTTTTATTTTTATTTTTACCAAAATTTTAAAACTATTTTTACAGTTTTAACTCTTTGAATTCCTTTTGTGCTTTTATCTTTTACTTGCTTTTTTTAATGCTATTTTACCAAAATTTTAATAACAAAAATGTTTACAGTTCCTTTTTATTCTTGTTTACCCATTTTAACTAATTCTTGGAATTTGAATTCATGTTTCTTTAGTGACTTTTAAACATTTATAAATTTACACAATATTTTACCTTCTCAAACTTGTTAAAAAACATATTTTTTGTAATTTTAACTGTTACACTGTAGGCTACATGATTGAACAAGTCCTTTGTAATTTATACCATGTTTATATGTTGTCTATATTTATATTATGCTATAAAATTTCAAGAATAAATTAAGTTATGAGTGAATTGTATTGTATGGGTAATCAAGTAGCATGGTACAGTAGCACACAGGAAAAAATTGAACTTTAAAATATTCCAACATTAAATGAATCTAACAGGAAAAGTGCAATTTATGTACTGTACATTTGACATTTTTGTG
>NW_022746927.1:0-551 GCF_011630105.1 Anneissia japonica | reverse complement strand
AAGGATAACAAAGAATAGACACCTAAAGTTTACTGTTCCCTGAAATATACATTAAGCTAAGACACAAATAATATAATAAAAAGTTTTTGAAAATATAAACAAATACATAAAAATAACAGTGCTATTATTGCTCATTTATTGATCATATGTGAGCACTGTTATTGACATACATTTGTCTACTTTGTGTTTATGATTGTTACGTAGCTAACCTAATTCAAATATTATTTATTATGATTTCCTAGCTGCAGCCTATAAGCTAATCTATAACCATAGCTACACGGTGTGTGAGTCAGTTGATTTGAAGGTGCCCTGGTTTTTGTCTTTCTGGTCTAATGGTATGATACTCGCCTTCATAGCGAGAGGCTCGAATCCTGCTAAAGACACCTTTTTATACATTATCTATGAGTTTTTTTCAATTCTTTAAAAATATCCCTACCAGTTACTGTAACAATGAACTGACAATATCCAGTGTTCCCATTACAATCAGTTGCTGAATATCCTACGATGGTATCGCCGACTGTAAATTCATCTCCACTTGTGTAGTTAGCATT
>NW_022746926.1:0-1011 GCF_011630105.1 Anneissia japonica | reverse complement strand
ACCCCTTACCCCGACCCAAGACCCCTGTTACGCGCCTACTTATAAGTGGGGGCCCCCACTTTGAAAAACGTTCCGCCGGCCCTGATTATGAAAGATGATTAATGCTATATAATGTGAAACAGTGGTGACGCCACCCCCCCCCCCAAGACGATAAATTTTGTCGGGGAACAAATAGCCTGATGATGGTTGGAATACATCGTGATAGGTGAAGCAACCTCGGCCATGACATCGTGGTTGACAGATTTCATGCAAAATTTCCAAAATATATAATTTCACTTTCAATAATGAGCATTTGAAAATAAATTAGATGGTTACCATACTGTTTGTTTCTTGCTTTATTCAAAATGTTTTCGATTTGGAAGCTGATTTTCAACATTAGAAAGCACCTGCATGAAGTCATATTATAGTAACTCGATGCCTATCAAATAAGTAATAAAATATCGCCATAAGGCCACATAAAATAAAACAATTGGTTAGCATCCCCGCCCGACCGTCAGAAAAGCCCCCGACCTGAATTTTTTTTTATTTTTTATTTTTACAAAACACTCAAAAACTCCATCTCCCGAAGGCAATTTATATAGGCCTAGGCTTGTTTACCATCCGTCCGAACGCCAGCCGACTGGGCTTATCCCTGCAGTTCCATTCCATCATCGTCCCATCTAGGCCTAGTCCTTGCTTCTATCTAGAAAAGGCCTAGTTTTATAGTAGTAGTATAAAAAGAGTGTATTTGTATACGCGGTACAGCCGATGCAAAGCATTAAGATTTACTCGGGATTTGTTTATATTAGCAAACTAAACTCCGATCCGATGCTTACGTCTCACGCTTTGTGCAGAAAAGCCAAGTCGGCCAATCAGCGCGTTGGTATTTCCATCACTTTGGAAGTAGACATCCACAGCAGCGCGAAATAGAAACAAGGAGGAACCGCTCTGTGTGGTGACCGGAGAAAAGACAACAAACATGGCTGCGCCCATCAGTTTAAAACTGTGGCATGTTCACTTCTTACCTGTGTG
>NW_022746925.1:0-1475 GCF_011630105.1 Anneissia japonica | reverse complement strand
TATAATGTTCAAGTACATATTAGGCTTACAGTATATAATTATTATGATATATTTAAGTTGCAGTATATATTTAATATCTCTTTCTTCTTGTTTTATCTAAGCTTTCACATGAATGCATTGTTTAGTGGTTTGTATGGCATGCTTATCTATTTGTTTGCAATTGTGCTACTTACTGCCGAGGTGGCCCAGCAAATGGAAACTAAGTTATTAACAGCCGAGACGTATAACATCTACACCATTGTCGTATACATTGTTGCCATCGCGTGGATAGTTGGCGATATCATCTACTTAAAGGTAAACAAATTGTTACCTGTTGGAAAAGAGATGAGTATGGCCAGTAGTCTTCATGTTAAAGGTTCGTTCTATTTTACTTGATGGGTTTACATGTATGTACAAATACAATGGCTATGCGTCAACTGTAGCGCCACTGGGGCCGCGGAGGAAAAACATGATTCGTCGGCAGAAAAATATGATATGCATTTTTATATTGGTGACTCTAAAATCGATTAAACAAGCCATTAGAATTCATAAATTGTCGTAGTTTTGGGGGCTTCCTGTCATACAATTATCTTTTACCTGTTAATGGCAAAAATAATAATATTATTTTCGTTACTTTATTGAGACCACCTTTAGGACCTAAACATTTGGGTTGGTATGGCCTCGGTTTCCACATGTTAACTTAGTGTTAATAGATTGAACAGTGTTACTTGGTTCCTTGAACAAAAGTCATGGTCTCGAATTAAGTCTCGAAATTAGAGGGTTCTTGATTTAGAAAGTGCACTGTATATACATATCCATACATATTTCTGTGAACGTCCGTTCTGACAGCGTTAGTAACAATCAAATTATTTTTGAACCATTACAGGTGGAATCGTGACGTTTGGTTTTACGAGCATTTTGATGTCCACCATCGACATATGGTTGACGACACTTGAAACATATGAGGATATATTATATGAAATTGGAAACGGAATGAGAATAATTTTTTTCTTTGCCGAGATGATTTACCTGATAAATTTCTCAAACGTGTGCGTTACAAGATGGAGTGGGTTAAGACGGTATGTGTAACCGATTCACCTTGTATGATCAAATCAAAATTATGATGGTGATGAGGATGTTGACGATAATTGTAATAAAATTAATGTTACAAGCAACATTTTCTCTATTAATTATTTTAGATTTGGACTCATGCATGTTATGGTCACTAATTTTAAAGATATGACAGTAAACGTTATCATTGACTGTGGTGGACTTGATGAAATTCCGAGCACTAACGATGTCACAAGTGAGATAAACCTTCAATTTGTTTCTTAATGTTTAGCTCTATAAATATATAAACATTATGTTCACATTTAGGTTAATTTTGGAAAAATTGCTCTAATATTGGAAATGATGTTGTTATAAAAGTATATATATATATATATATATAAGTGTATATATATATTCGTATATATTATATCTTATATATTATATTA
>NW_022746924.1:0-12027 GCF_011630105.1 Anneissia japonica | reverse complement strand
TTTTGTGTATGTGTGATAGTTGAATGTGTTTTGTTATCATCGTATTTTGTTGTTTTCGTAGGGCGCCTTCCCGTTATTATATCACATTGTGTTGCACAGAGCACCACGTGATGTCATCAGTGAGAGTTTAAAATCAGCGACGGCAGAAGCCGTGGACTACGTGCATCCGGTGAGTAGAATTATGTATCATTAAAATTACGACATCAACACACAAAATACAACAACACAGCATCTATGCACAACATACCATACACCACTCTACATCAATTCTTACCTAACAACAACAACTTATTACATTTAAAACATAATTTAATCATCATCCACACTATAAATATGATATTTTATTGTATTTTACGATCAATGTTGATTGTTTATTGTTGAAATTTCCCGCACGGTGGTCGTGCAAATATCAAGTCATTGCGCCTTGAATGAGGAAGAGAAGCAGCTCACAACCAAAATAAAGGTGTTGAAAATTACTGAAAAATCAGTTTTACATAAAACAATCATGGTCATGTTTGGTCTTGTTTTGATCTGTATTGATCACTGATTATAGTAAATAAACTTTCAATAAGAAATTCGAAAAAAAATACATAAACTAAAAAAATATTTTTTAGGAGGTGGTGATTTTATACTTGTACAAAACATAGGGCGTCCATGTTGATTGAAATCCAAACAAATGAATGATTCTGAATCGCCCACGAACCAATAAAATTTGCTGAAAAACAGCTTTAAATAGAAAATTCACATTCATGTTTAGACTCGTTCGAGTTGTCAATGTGCACTGAATATAAATCTTACACTTTTATAGAAAAAATCGATAAAAAGTATAATGACCTAAAATATATTTTTTTAAAGAGATGATGTGTTGTATATTCTCTGTTTTCATATTCCTTGTTCATTGTGCAGGGCGTTCGTGATTGTATTCTACATTACATTGTGGCATTCGGCTACGCTGAGCAACTGAGAGAAGCACTCAGGATTTCTGCACGCAATGTAAATAGGCAAGACAGGGTACGTATAGGAAACAACACATTATTCATTGTAAACACTGAATGACAAATCGTCATTATGTAATTAATAAATTACTCATAAAATTATAACTAAATATTTAATATTAAATATAATTATGGTTGTAAAATACTGTTGTAAAATACTGTGTATTTATTACTTTTATTAATGTTCAATTGCTTTATTGTGTGGTTTTAACTGTTGAGTGAAAGCCAAGCAAATTAATGATTCTGAATCAAAATTTCTTGTTTGAAATAGGGCGTCCATGTTGGTTGTGATAGCCAAGCGAATGAATGTTTCTGAATCACTCATAATAAGTAAAAAGCGTGTTTATAATTTTGGAAAATCAGCTTTTTTCAGCCATTTTTGGACTTGATTTTGTTTCTATTAGTATTGTACACACAATATGATGATTACATTTTGCATTACATAGGCCTATTTCTACATATGTATGTAGGCCTAGGCTAGGCCGGGCTATGTAGTCCAGCCTAAGTATATGTTTACGCGAGACAAAGCATGAACAATTAAAAAGGCTGTACAGAAAACAGTTAAAAAAATACAGCAAGGTTTCAACCTGGCCACTTTTTTTACAAGCTTTAGTTAATTTATTAGGATTTGAATAAGAAGAAAGGCACTGTATGTTTACTACGGTATTTATTAGACTCTTGAAACCTACTACCTCTTTGACATAATTCAGGAACCACAAGTCTGAAATTTAGGGTAAACTTTTAATGTTAGTTTATATAATATTCCATTTTATAATATTTCCCTTTTATTGTACACTTGCCTATGACTTTCTGTTCATTTCTTCACTAAATTGCCTGGTCAACTAACAAGAAACAAGAAAAAAAAAACCATGCCTTCCGTATATTTATTCATGATAGTTCTAGTATGCAACATTATTAATACATATACAGCAGGTATGCTTTGTAATGCACCTCTATTAAATCGATATTGATTGAAGTGTACCATAGAATTAGCAATATTATTTTTCGTTCATTGATTGAATCTTAGATTTTTTTCATTGTCAAAAAGCAAAATACTAAAATAACAAGAATTAACAATTTTTCTTCTGAATAAACCTGTCTGTTTTGAATTCAAAATGTTATTATTGTTTAGCTTCATCATAGCTCTAATAATAGTTTAAAACATATTTTTATATAAAATATTTTTAAAGGTACTATTACAGAACATCATGTAAATTGGTCTGTCAATTGTCAAAATAGAATAATTTTCCTGGTCCATAGGCCACTGGAATGCCCCACGTGGGCCCTTCGCAGCCCCCGGGCCTCCAGCCTCATTTGCTTGCTTCGCTTGCAACCCGACCACTATTTCTTTGGCTACGGCCCTGTTTGTTTATTGAGTATTTCAGTACAGTAGAGAGTGATTACCTTACCATATAAACAATCAGTGTAGTTTTATATTATAATATACGAAGGTTAAACTATGCATACAAACACATTATACGAGCATAAATTTTATTATTTTAATTGTAATACAGTAGGCCCCTATGCATTATTGACCAAATAAACTTTATTAAAAATGAAGTTTGTTTTTTCATTATTATTATCATTACTGTTGTTACTGCCATTGTCATTTTTTTTTAAATTCTCTCCAATATATCAGTATTTTGGTATTATATGATTTATAAGTAAACGCATCTCTTAGTATTCGTGTTATCATCTATAGTAGTAGCATTATTATCAATGCATTTCTCCATGTAGCATAAATGCTGTGTGATAATGGCATTAAAAAAATTCATGTGTTGGCCACGTTTTGGCAAAATCTTTAAAAAAAAATGGGTAGTTCGGTAGGATTTTTTTTTTTTGACCGATAATGTGTTTATGCCTAAAAAGTAGAAAATATATTAAAAATACAACAAACACGATTTTAAAATCTATATTGAAGAGCAAAATAATCGCATAACACTGTCGCATCGCCTACCGTTGCAAGATAAGCTTATTCCACCCTTTTTAGCCCTTTTTATTAATAATAAAATAAAATGATGACCCTCAATTTTCGAACATTTTGGTTCGGTTGGCTTTAGCCAACACAATAACTTTCTTTATTTGGCCTAATTTCCTATGATGACAAATGCAGCAATAAAATAAATTGAATAGAATGGAATAATCATCATAAAGGACATTTTTAGTATAACATGATAAAAAATAAATTATTGTATTGAATGAAAATTGTAATGAAAAATGTATTTTATACGAAGTACAAGTTGGTTATATTTACCTAAATTTTAACTGTAATGTTTTAGATTGCATCATTTTTCTTGTTTACAGAGGTGTTGACTGTGTCTGGATTATTATTCACATTATGTTTTCAATTATTTGTATGGTTATGAGCTCTCACTGATTAACACTGTTTTCAATTGTGTTACAGGACGGCAATACTCCACTTCACAAGTTGTTACAAGCTGACCATTCATACCGAGATCACACAGATGCAACACGTTATTTATTAACGTATGGAGGAAATGCCAAGTTAAAAAATAGGGTAAAGTAGATAAATGACGAAGATTATTATTATTATTATTATTATTATTATTATTATTATTATTATTATTATTATTAGTATTATTATTAGGCCTATTATTATTAGGCCTATTATTATTATTATTATTATTATTAATATTTTGATAATAATGATGGTGATAAGGAGCATACTAAAATGATTGATGGCAACCATAATGTCGATATGGTAGTGGCAACTAATGATAATAGGATTTCGGCCTATACACTCAGGCAAAATGTTTATTCACGATCGTTGTAACAACCATTGATTTTCTTCAGCGTTTTATTGTTAACATGAATCTCTACAAGATGCAAATGTAGAATTAAAGATTAATTAAATTGATATGTAAATTTATTCAATTCAGTTGTTTGTTTTTTTTTGTGTAACATTTGTTGAAGCTTTAATGTAATTGTATTTCTTGATTAATATTAATTAATTTCATGAGGTATGATATGTGACTGTCGTTGCAGAATGGTCAAACTCCAGCTGACATGTATGTGCACAACACATTTAGGAAGTACGATTCTAGAAACAGAAAAGAACAGAAAAAAATGCTCATGCGTCTCTTACAAAGTGAGCTGTTCATACCAACATATTTCATATTTATTTGTGTTTGTTTTGTATAAATCATTTTGAAATTGATAGTATATTTTCGCATTGTGTATATTTAGTATAGAACAATATAAAGTAAATGACAGCAGCACTTTTGAGACTAACAATATATACTTTATTCTCTAGCTTTCGTCCACACAATGGACTTCATCAGGAGACTGTGAAGTCCATTGTGTGGACGAAAGCTAGAGAATAATTTTGCTGTCATTTACTTTATATTGTTCTATACCGTAACACGGCTTTACTGTATATTTAGTATGAAATTCATGAAACACCCAATGTACATTCATTTTTTATGTGTCATTTATGTGTATCATACAGTACTTAACGTTTAAACACAGTAAATAAGAAACCTAATCTTTAAGTGGTATTATTTACAGTATTTTGATTAGTGATCCAGGGGGCTGTTGGTTGCGCTTTGTGATGTTTTACAGCGTTTTTTATGCTTTATTCCCACAGAATGATAGCAATATCAATCAGTGTATCATTGAATATAATACTGTAAAACATTTATTCAATGATGAAAATAAAACTAATACTCTAGGCCTATATTTTTTTGTTCCCCATCGTAATTTATTCCTCCTCTTTTTGGAATAAATAAGTTTTAATCCTTTTTTTTTCTGTTTTGCAAGTTGCTTTTATCTGGGTTAAACTGCTGTCCGTAATCACAAATGGGTATGATCAACGTAATCGTTGCACCATTGATAAGAATATTGTTATGGGGAAAGAAATGCAACTATCACAATTAAAGCAATGAAAAAGGTGTATTCTACAGATGAACGAATAGGTTAAAGACCTTTCTAGTAAATAACGACATTGCAGGCCTCAATAATATTATCAATTTTTTTTTCATATCTAACAAGTTTCATGAGGTAATTCAATGTGTAAATCAGAAATATTTATACTTAAAGCGGGGAATGTTCCAATGGAAATCTTGGCGCGTGGGCACGAAGCAGTGGAAGCATTTAATGATGCTCTAGCTGAGGGAGAAGCAGAGGTTAATCAAGGAAGGACAGTTTTCATGGGCCTCGAGAGAGTCGGGAAGACGTCTACTATCAAGTCATTTTTAAGGAATACGTAAGCTAAATATATTCAGTGGTTGCTTTCGCTACGTTAGTTAACCAGTTGAAATATTTAAAGCCTTCAATGATGCTTTTTTAAGGAACCTGTAATTCAAATATTCTTTGTATTAAATTCAATAATCAAAAACTTAAATGAATGTATCATTCATTAATATCAATCCATTTCTACACATTTATTTATATATTAATTTATATATGTACTTTCTGTACAGTAATGTGTATCTATATTATGCTTTCTGTAGTAGCAATATCTTTAGATTAATAATTTCTTTTTGCTTTAGTTTTGATCCAAATGAGGGTATTACGGACGCAATTGCCAACACAACGGTGTTTTCCCAAGAAATGCATGATGAATTGAATTGGAAGGAAACATCACCTGATCAATGTAAGTAAACATTTTTGTAAAGTAAATTCTTCCCGAGCCATGTGGCTCATATGGACTGAGGATTGATACCCCGGCATCGAGGTTGGGATCCCAAATCATTTTTTGTACCTATCACAAGTCAATTCTCTGCACAGTTGAGATTTTGTAAATTAGTCAATAAATTATGCAGGCCACCATTCACCAACAGGTAAGTCTAAATACAAGTCTACATGAAAATTAATCATGTAGTAAATTATATATCATTTTAATATAATTTAGTAATAATATTTATTTACTCCCAACAGCTGGCACCAATAGCATGTATGAAGCAAAAATGGCGGATTCAATAGCGAAGAAAATATTTGAAAAGGCAAATGAGGAGAACATAGAAGTAACAGAACAAGTGAGATTTACACACTAACTATTTAGTGAAGTTTCATGTATATTTTTTTTTTTGTTAATTTAATGAATGTAATTGCAAGTACTTAATAGTTAGGATATTTCTTATTTCTTTTTGTTTATTTATTTCAAGGGCCTGTTATCACCAGCTAAACCAGAGACTAAATACAATAGGGGTAAGACATTCATGTTTGCTGTTTTCTAAGATTAATTTATACTTCATTTTTTATGCATCGTTTCACAGAGAGGGCTCCGCGAGGATAGGCTTACCGGCACTTCTTAAAAACAATACGCAGCATAGTACAATTATACATAGTGGCATATGGAATAAAAGCGTTTGCATAAAATAAAACCAAAACAACCTGGGACAGCGCATGAGGTCGCTATATCATGCGCTATATAGGGCCTACATCGACAATTATTATTAGAAAGGTCAAATATAACCTCCAGCAAGTAAAGAAATGTTCACACTGACTGGGAGACTTCATTATAAACATTCTGAAATTAACCACGAGTCAACCTTATGTGTATAGATTATCTATACAAAAGAAAACATTATTGTACTACACTTTGCTTTTAATATGCATTTTTAAAATTTTTATTCTGATATTTCAATAAGGGCAATCATCAATAAATACAGACGCCAGAACCCCGAAAATAGAACCAAATATTAAAGAAATGACAGAGACAAAATCGATGGAAGAGGTCCCAGAAAACATCGCAAGTAAAGTTCAGAATGTACTCAAGTTCACAAGAGATGCGACAAGTGACTTGAAAAAATCTGGCAACGATTTTATAATGAACATCTGGGACTTCGGAGGCCAACCGATTTATCACGTGATACAACGAGTAAGTTATTATAGTAAATAATAAATTAAACAAAATTATAGTTATTATTAAATTACAAACATTTTTTAGTTATTTCATTCAGTTTTCGATAATAAAAAGTAATTATGAATAATTTTCTTGTAGATTTTCATGGTATCTTTTGCCGTCGTTTGTGTGGTATTTAACCTAGAAGATGATCTTGACGCCCCCGCTAAAGTCAGGGATCCGACTACCGTAAGCATTACGTCTTAACATTTATCTCTTAGCAAGTTTCGACTCAGAATATATTATTTAGTATGATATTTTATTATTGATTTCAGGGTGAAATGTATCAACATCGAATGACATATCTTCAGTTTATTCTGTACTGGATTCGTTCAGTTTACACCAACAGTAGAGATTCAAAATTGGATGATGGGCAACTTTCACCGCCAGTACTAGTGATTGGTACGCACTTAGACAGCCTTGAAGGGAATGAAGAGGAAAAGAAAAGAAAGGTATGAAACAACTACGTCATGTACAAAGAAAACAATCCGACAGAAAGTAACAATTATCATAAAACATTAATAGGCCAAATATTGACACGAAAACATGTTTTTTTGTTAAAGGAAATTCATATTGTTAATTCTTTTCTGTTGCAACTTCTAATACCAAGTTGTATTGTCCTAAACTACATTATAGGCATACATATTATAATTACGATACAAAAATCCATTAAAGTAAATTAAGTAAGCATCGGCGGTAATGCATATTAAAATATTATTATTATTATTATTATTATTATTATTATATTATTATTACACCCCAAGTTATCCGAGGTTCAGGGGGTGAGCCCGGATGGAGTTGTCTAAACCCCTTGCGATTGATTGAGATCTCGATGTTGATCCCGTTGGGATTATAATGGGCCTAGATTCTAAGTCCTAAATTTGGGTACTTACTATTTATTGCCCTATCTGCACGCCATACAAAATTTAATATGCGTGTCATGCTCGATTTAGTTGTTGGTGCCGCTGCCTAGAATGAGAAAAAAAAACAATAATGGAAAAGGGACTGGCAAGTTTATTAAATCAGGCCGCTGGAGATCATGACTAGCGCAAAACCATGTCACATTTTTTAGTCGGAATCGATCTGATTGGATATATGATGTTTTACATTGTCATTGAATTTGCCTCCATTTTTTGCAACCGCATAATACAAGGATGGTGGTCCCTTCACAAAGAATAGCTGAGCAAAACCATATTAGGTCCTCTTGTTCTAGTTTTTCCAACAGTGTACTTCGTTCTTTCAACCTGCAAGTTATCCTTCATTATACAACTGAACAACGGCTTAACTATTGTCTTCTCTAAAACACAGTGTATTTATTATTGCTTATCCGTCCCACCTTAATATGTATGTCATTGTTTTTATTGTGACCCTCGGAAAACAAATTTCGTTTACTTTGTATATAACAATAAACTAAACTTGAACTTGATTGATTGGTTAGTTGATAAAAACATTTAAACTCAACAAAAATACAGAACAACTTACACAAACGTTAGAATTACAGAGATCAATACGTATTAATGTGTTATTTTTCTCGATATTGCTATTTATGCTTTTACTGCTGCTACTTATATATTTTTATGTAGGCCGAAGAAATATTCAATAAAATTCGGAAAGAATTGGAAGGAAAACCTTATGAAGCAATGGTGTTCCCTACTTTCTTTGCTATTGAGAACAGCTTACCGTTTGCCAGGAGCAACGCTTCTAACATCATGGACCAAATATTAAAGTTCGCAAAGAAGATGGTTAGAAAACTACCTTTAAAATGGTTGCTTATTCTACAGGAAATCCAGAAGTTGAAAGTAAAGCATATCTATCTACCAACCAAAAAGGTAGACATTTGATCATTTACAGAAAGAGTGGTTTGGTGCTGGGGTTGTGTTTCTGCTTCTTAACCTTGAGGTCGGCGGTTCAATCTCTCGCTGTGCATTTCGCTTGCGCCTACTGTGTTTGTCTCTGTCCACCCAGGCGTACAATTGGGTACCTGGTGGTAGGCTCCAACACAAAATGCGCTGATTACAGCTGCAACATTATGTGCTTGATACAATGACAGGGAGTGGAGGGAGGGGGTATTAATGTGAAGCGCCTAGGCCTTGTTTTGTTATTTCATTTCATTAAAACATTGAACTTATGCTAAACAAGAACAGAGACAGCAAGAAACAAGTATAAAAGAACAGACAGGAACACCCCAAAAGTGAACTTAATTACTGTCAAGTATTATCTTCCAGTGAAAATTTAATAAACTTGTCACTGACCTGTGAATATACCGTCTTTGTCAGTTTAAGTTCCGGTATCTCTTTTTACACTTGTTTTAAAATTATTAAACTTGTGGTTGTGTGTGTGTGTTTTTTAATCAGGTGATTGCTTTGGTTGAGCGGTGTGGGGTCAAACAAGATGCTCAAAGGGTGCTGCTTGAGTATTTACACGACCTTGGTGAGATTCTGTACTTTCCTGATGACAAAGCCTTGAGGGATATTGTTGTTCTAGATGTGATGAAATTAGTTGACATGTTTAAAACAATAATCACCGTTATTGATCCAAAGTTTATGGTAAGCTCAACTTTACACAATTTTACATTTATTTAGGTATTCCTTCTTTCAAAAGCGATATATTTTTGTAGACTATAAAAGCATAGCAGGATTCTGAGCTAAAATTATTATATTTCAGAAACCAAAGCACAGAGAAGCCTGGAGGAGATTGGACAAGGGGATCCTAGAGGAGCATCTGTTAAGACACCTATGGAAGGAGTTCAATTTTTCAGATGAAACGTTCGACTTCTTTGTATCTCTCATGCAGAAGTTTGGGCTGGTGTGTGAGAAAAAAATTACAATGGTATTTTTTTTCAATATATTCTGTTTTCTCTTTGTCCTAATAGGATATGCTTTATCTCATCAATTGATAAAAGCAAAATATAATCAGCATAGTGCAGACTTTAATTTTATTTAAAATGTTCTTTTTCTATTTTTGACAATTTTTGACGTACAGTGTTTCCTGTTTTTAAGGGTGGTGAACGTCTTTTCTACGTTCTTTCACGCTTGCAGCCTAAACGAATAGATGCCACACAAACTAAGGATTACGGGATTCGGGCAGTTTCTATCTTTCATGATTTTGATCGCTATCTACCTGATGATCTTTTCCAGCGGGGAGTAACTAAGTTCATTGAGAGATTCCAAGTAAAAGACGATGAGCCTACATTATCTTATGAGCACGTGGAGTTGAGTATCGATGAACTTCACCTCGTGGTTTTAAGCGTAGCCTCAATCAAGCATCGTCGTATGTTTAAGGTAATTAGTGCAATTTAAGATTATTTATCTCTGCTGCTTAACGGTACTTACATTAATTTGAATATAAATGACAACTTTATTCATAATGGTAAATTATGCATTGTTATATTCGAAATTTGGCATGTCTTATTTTTTTAACAATAAACTGCAATACCGGTAATTGATACTTTAATTTTAATTTTTTTTAAAGAATAAAATGTAATACAGGTAATTGATACATTAATCATAATTTAAATAATGTTAGTATTTGTTTTGTTATATATTCCTTGCAATTCTGTTGAATATACTTCTGTTCTTTGTACAAAGGCTTCTACATATTAATAATTGCAACCATCATTATCATTATCATCCATCATCGTTATTATTATCATCATTATCATCATCATCATCGTCGTCGTAATTTGTACCAATACCACCGCCATCATCATTATCATTTTAATAAGCAACACCATTATCATATATTATGTCTGACACATTATTGAAAATTGTTTAAGACGGAGGCTTATTTTCGTTTTGCAGACAACAATCATCAGACGAAATATTTTCAATGCCGCTCAGCTTACCCAGGAAGATGAACCATCGCCGAAAGTATGTAAGAAGGTACTGCCTTCAATGACTTGAAACACTTAAGAAATCGGTTTTTTTTAAATGTATTAATCATTTCATTAACATCAATAGATTTACGATCAGTTTTCTATTTGCTACAGGTGTTGACATTCCTCGAAAGAGAACTAAAGATATTTTGTGAGAGCGGTGCAAGGGGCGTGGAATTAACAAGGTACATTGCTTGCGATTGTGGGGACGCTCACATGCATACTGTGCACCTATTTGACATGGATGTGTTGCCATGTGGAAGCAATGGAATGGAAGTGACGCGCTACCGCAGACTATTTGAAGATGACGTGCAACAACAAGGTAAATTGTGCACATGTATAGCGGATATAACATTCGTGTCTATGCACTTTGCAGGACAACAGAAAAGAAGAAAACCAGAATAAATGGTTGAAGGAAGCGGTAGAAAAAAACTGCAAAACTATAGAAAAGTAAAATTGCTGACCTTGTCAGTTCTGAAAGGGGTGGGGGTGCGCCATAGGTAGTCCACATCCACTTCAGTCTCATGGTTGGAGCTGAGGTGAGCAAATTTTATGAATAGGCCCTCTAGACGCTCGGAAATAGCACTCTCAGAAGGTAAAAATACTTTTTTAAAGCAGTGTTTCTCAACAAAATTGTTGACTTTCTCCCCATGGGAGCTGCTCCCCTTTCCTTACAACCCTCTCTCTCCTCACGGGCGTTGCAAATGTCTAATCAAGGACCTCAAGTCTATTCTATACTAGGAGATTAGGAGTCGCAAAGCAAGTTATGATTATGAGACATCTAGATTCCGGAAATGTCACTTATTCAGACTCAGAATTTGAATATTTTATCTCCATTTTTAAAAAGTTTTGACAAATGTAGGGGATCCTGGCCGGCTGAGCACCACACTCCAAATGGATTAATATAATACAGTGTATGTCCTACAGTCGATGTCAGAGACATATTGTGCAGTTACGTATCAACAAACTCTTTTTGGCCCAGGGTACAATAGAGCGATGTCAATACTGGACCATAGGTAGAGATACCAAATGTGCCCCTAGGGATCGGTGGCACTGCAGACCGTTACACCACTGATCATGGATAGCTGTTCAAAAAATTCTGTAATAATGGCTGAAAACTCCATCTTAGGTTTCCGTTATTTGGCCTTTTTTTCCATTCTGATTTATGAAATCTTTGAAAAAAATTCGGCATTCGGGATATAGCGTTGTATTCTTCGTCAATTCAATAGAAAATTCAAAATTATTCAAATTTTCAATTTTATTTAAAAAAAATGCTCCCGAACAAGGAGAAG
>NW_022746923.1:0-504 GCF_011630105.1 Anneissia japonica | reverse complement strand
AGGTGACAGGGCCACGTGGGCTGTCCAGAACCCTTCGACGTTCCAGGGGAAGGGAAAGAATCATTGGAAGCAAAGGAAACTAGGGCTAAATTAATTTTTAAATTCTTAATTTTTGTTTTCTAAGTCTGCTTCTAATAAAAATACTACGGAAACACGATTCATATAACATTCTAATAATAAACCAAAAGGTTCCTATAAGATTTATAATAATACCTATAGGATTCCCATAAGATTATCATAATAAACCTATAAGAATTGTGTAAGATTATCATCAACCCATAGAATTCTTTTTTTAGTCTAATAATATACCTATAGGATTTCTAGAAGATTCTAATAATATACCTATAGGATTTCTAGAAGATTCTAATAATATACCTATAGGATTTCTATAAGATTTCAATGATATACCTATAGGATTCTTATAAGATTCTAATAATAAGCCAATAGGATTCCTATAAGATTTTATTAATACGTCTATAGGATTCCTATAAGACTTTATTAATA
>NW_022746922.1:0-1068 GCF_011630105.1 Anneissia japonica | reverse complement strand
TCTCTTCCTCCAGTCGACCGCCAGCATTCGATCGAGGAGCGAAAGTAGCTCCGCGTCGTCGATTATCTGCAAGTACGGTCGACGGCCGCGTTCAACTTCTTCTCCGGTGATCATTTCGAACAGCATGATTCCGAGCGACCAGATCATCGCCGGAACGGCATACATGAATCGATGTTTCAGCATCTCCGGAGGAAGGTAATGATCGGTGGTTCCGAAAGCGCTGGCGATCGGTTGGTCGTCGACGAATTTTGCGAAACCGAAGTCCACCAGCTTGATCCTGTCCGTGTCCAGATCGACGATCACGTTCTCCATCTTCAGGTCTCCGTGAACTACGTTTCGTTTCAAGCAACCGACGCAGGCGTCCACGATTTGCCGAAAGAAACATCTGCATCTCTCCTTCGGGATACTGCCGACTTTCTCCAGAACTTGAAATAGGTCGGAGCTCCTAAGCGGCCGTTCCATCACGAGTAAATGGCAATTTTTGACCTGGTGAACGTCCACGAATCCGATGCAACCTTCGATCCCCGAGACCACACGTAGGAAGTGCGCCTCCGCCAATATCGTTTCGCCCGATTCGTTCGTCAGGTAGGACGCCGAGGAGTTTCTCATTTCTCACTACCTTCACGGCAACCGGCAGTCCGTCGGTTCTTTTGATCGCCGAGTAAACGCTTCCGAAAGCACCGTCCATTAAGTGGCCCGAGAAGTCGTACAGGTCCATAGTTATTTTCTTATTCGTTTGACACAGATAGAAGTTAGGCAGAAAAGAAAAAAAAATGCGAAACTAATAACAATTTTGTTTTTCTTTCCCATTTTATTGGTTTTTCAAAACACATTCTCTCCGTGCTGCGCCAGCAGCTTGTCGCACGCGGCGAGCAGTTCGACGTCGACAGAGTGAGGAGGGATCGAACGATCGAAAATGCCGTTCGTCGGACGAGCAGCACACACACCGCGATCTTCTTCGTCGCTGCTGCTATCTCCGTCGTTTCCTCCCCCGGCGCCGTCAACCTCCACGTCGTCGTATCCTCTCCGCAGCAGCTGCTGGAGCTGCCTGATGATGGACCTGATCTT
>NW_022746921.1:0-2758 GCF_011630105.1 Anneissia japonica | reverse complement strand
ACCCTAGTGCACGAAGCAACTGGCAACACGTTTCCTGCTGGTGAATACAGTATAACCATGAATGGCAGCGTTCTGGTTTGTTCGTTTTTTAGTCAAACTGCAGAACTGAATGGAACAGTTATCTTTATGTATTCTGGCACTTTACTAATTGTGAACTTGATTGGAGTCATTCTTTCTCTTATCGGTTTGTTTTCACTTTTGCAATACGATATGCATTTCAGGAGCTGCGAACACATTGGGGAAAGATGCTTATGAACTTATCTCTAGCTCTATTTATCGCTCAATTGTTGACCCTTTTACAGGGATATTTTCTCGAATACTTGGAAGCTTGCACTGTAGTTGCAGCTGTCCTTCACTACATCTGGTTGGTAGCATTTCTCTGGACGAACTCTATGGTGATTGACTTGTTCCTCATCTTCTGTGTACTCAAGCTTACCGTTCGAGATAAAGATGACAGCCGGATTATCTACAGAAGATATATGATATATAGCTGGTGTACTCCAGCAGTTGTCGTCTGCATTCTCTTGGGCATCTACTCCACCGATTTTCCCGAATTTCACTTTAAATATGGCGATTTTTCTGTTTGCTGGATTCGTGACGAGTTCGCCAGCCTCGTTGTTTTCGGTTTACCGATCGCTCTGATTATTGTTGTTAACTTTGTATTGTTCATCTGTATCACACACAAAATTAGGAAAACAAAGTGTTCGACTGATTGTAAACGAAAAATTATATCCAAAGAATTGAAGATTTATATGAAGTAAGCTGAGAGCTCCATTTTTCAATGTTCTACTATCTCTGATAATTATCTATTCTATTAGTTAGTTAATTAATTAACTATTTAAATAACTTTTGCACCATTCCATTCTTTTATTTTAATCATTTCCAATATTGTTACAATATGTTGCATATTCTTGATATTTTTATATGGTTATTATTACAACGATTATGAGTATTTTATTTTTTGTAGTAACCTGTTCACGTTTTTTAATTAAAAAGTATTGTTCAAAATTGAATTTATAAAAATTTTATCATAATTTATATGTTATCAATTCAGTACCTTTCCATAATGTACATGTTCAGACTATCAAATGTTATTTGACAATGGTATTGACATGCCTAAATATGGTCATAATGAGATTAAATGATGACCATATATAGACACAATCATGATTATATATGGGCATACAACTGTTCTTTGTCAAAGAATATTTAATAACATTTTGAAAAAATAACAGAATTAACTACACTATTACACATTAAGATTTAATATTAATTGTATGAAAACAAATAACAAATAATTCTCGATTTTTTACAGATTACCACCATAATGGGTCTCACATGGTCTTTTGGATTTCTTGCTTCTTTCGTTGATCGAATTGAAATTTGGTACATTTTCATCATACTAAATACGTTACAAGGTCTTTTTATTTTCATCTCCTTCAATATCAATCGAAACATGATGGCGACGTTTACAAAATATAAACAAAAACACCACAACAACCGGTCATAAAATGAAGACGACGAGGAATTTAAATGTAACAGATTACCACGTTGAGCATTCCAAGAAATCAAGTAAAATTTTAAAAGAAAGTGGCGCAGGGATGAGCAGCAGAACCAGCTAGTACAAAGCACATGGGCCCATGTCTTTTAGGGGCCCGTTAAATAACATTAGGCCTAAAAATATTTCCAACTTTTAATTTCAATAAAGAAAAAAATTAATAAATGCCCAGCGAGCTCTTAATAATATTTAGGTTTAGAAGCAAACATTGTTGGGTATTGCGTTAATTTCAATTGTATATTTTTTTATAAATGCCACAAGTATTCCTGCGTATTTTTAACCAGCTGCTGAGACCGCGTTATTCTTGCATTGGAGCCCGTCATCACCTAGCTAGCTACGCCGATGTAAAAGGGAAGAATACAAAAATTGTAGATAACAATTACGTTTGATGAACCATGTTTACATAGATATTATACGTGATATATATCTTTACCTCTTAAGTGTGGAAATAAAAAAATAAGCAAATGAGAGTAAATAAAGGTAATGGTTTACCAATGTTTTTTTGAACGAATAGATAGGAAACTTTTTTGAACCGAATATTTAAAAATCTAATGAACTTAATGTATAGCAAAGATAAATATAAATATAATATATACAAGGTCTAAAAAAACTCATTTCCCGCCTGAATATAAATTTTATGATATCTATTAATTTTGTAAATCAGAAAAAAAAAAGACAAAATGATAGTAAATATGATGGTTTACCAAATTCTTTTTACCCAATTGATAACGAACATTTCAATCGA
Organism: Anneissia japonica; assembly: GCF_011630105.1. NCBI lineage: Eukaryota > Metazoa > Echinodermata > Crinoidea > Comatulida > Comatulidae > Anneissia > Anneissia japonica. Next base: position 455 of record NW_022746921.1, on the reverse strand, counting down.
ATAGTTAAGACAATACATTAAAACAAGTTATATACGGTAAGACTATATAGGTGAAATGTGTGTGTGTGTGTGTGTGTGTTTGTGTGGTTGGGAGGGGGAGTAGGTTATGTATGTACCATGCTCGCGAGAATAAGCGCAACGTTTAAATAAGCACCACTCTCAAATAAGTGTTTATTCATTTTTTAAAACAATATTTTTTTTAGCAAACGATAATCTAACTAATCATGAGAGTGGCTTCGATGATTTTAGCTGCGTGGGGATTCACATTTTATTCTTATGTCAATTTCAAAATAATGATATTTTCTTTCCAACTTTTCTCTTCTTACATTAATTTGTCTACTTTTCATTTTCACTTCCCGACAACTTGCACCTTTAGCACTTTTTCATGCAAGTTTGCAAGAAGCCCTGCAATGAACCTTCTAATCTCAATCGGCAGATAGTCAACAAGCTCATAC
>NW_022746920.1:0-666 GCF_011630105.1 Anneissia japonica | reverse complement strand
TTGCAATTGGCATAAACTGATTGGTTTAATTCTTGGCAGGTGAGATTTATTCAGCTTCAGCAGCAGTTGAACTTGTTTGACAATTGCCAAATCCAAACGGTGGAACGTTGATGAGTTTATATTTGGCAGTGACACAAGATTTGACACCATTGGTTTGACAATCAAGAAATCCAAGACATTCTTTAATTGCCAAACAATAGACCGAATCGGAGGCTCGAGTCACGTGACTTATAGTGGGTATTAGGGTTTGTTTACATCTATCGAGATCGTGAGACGACAGCGCATTAAATATGGCTTCGCCTTGTTGTTGATGTAAGTCACATCATAGATGTTGCAAATGTTGGTTGGAATGCAAGTTATAATTTGGTAAATCACTTAGAAGTGTTCCAAAATTAAATTTTCAAACACTTATCAGTTTGGTTTGGGAAGGCTCCAAAATGGATATTGGGAATAAAGCCTGGAAGTTTTTCAAGGAAAGGTACGGTACCTTCACGATGTGCATATTGCTCCAGTGAGTCATCACCGGCTGAGGTATTTTTAGGCCTAGGCCTAAGTCAAGAATATTATTCATGGCAAATGCTATCGCAGCATGAAAAAAAAAAACGAATCTCCCCATTCGTTGCAAGAGTATTATTTTACAGTTATTTTAAATCCAAAATTAAATCA
>NW_022746919.1:0-940 GCF_011630105.1 Anneissia japonica | reverse complement strand
ATGCTGCACACTTCCGTGCACCTGTATGGGGCATTTACAGCGGTCTCGATTTGCCGACCTATGAAGCGGATATGCTCGGGTGTATTAAAAAAAAAACCACAACCTTGGTGGTTGATAATAAGAGTGTTATTTGAATGAATGACTCTACTTATTCTAGCTTGACCAATCATGGATATAGGTATGATATAGGTGATGAGTTAAAAACCTTATGCTAAGTCCATAATTATTCCTTTCCATTAAAGTTTTGGACCTCAAGAATATAAATCATCTCTTTTATATTCTTCAAGACACGTTATAATTTTGAATAAAAATGAGACAAACAAAAGGAGCCCCAGATGATTACGTAAACACGTAAGGTACATTGGGACCGGGGGTTTAAAAATCATCACTGTACAAGTCACATGTGTTTAGGCAAAGCGTTTTCTGACGATTATCCCTCTCTTAATTCCAAGTGGGTGCCGGCATATGCTGGGAAGGTAAAACAGGCTTGTGCGAAAGAAAGTGGCAAGCTACCCCTCCCCCAAGCCTTGCACATAGTCCACAAGAAAGGATCTCCGAGTCTAGAGCTAAGGTTTGGGCTTTACCGTGGTACCGTCTTAAAGGAAATGACTACAGAACGACAGAAAATATATAAATATATTAAACACAGTGGCGGATTCAAGGGGCCCCAGCCGTCCCCCCTTAATATTTTTCAAAATTTCAAAAAAACGGGAAAAGAGAGAAATTTCGAGTCTGAGAGTGTCATTTCCGGTCATCTAGATTAGAGGTGACATAATCACAAATAGTCTTACCTCAGCCACCAAACATGGTCCGACTGAGGTGGTATACCTCCATCTGTGAAAGTCCCTCTCTGGGCCCCCTCTATTTAAAATTCATGGATCCTCCACTGAAACACATGAAGAAACAATATTGTTGCTGTTTATGGATAGCTTGGCTTGGC
>NW_022746918.1:0-867 GCF_011630105.1 Anneissia japonica | reverse complement strand
CACTTTAGAAAACACTACTAAAACTCATCCTACATGTAGAATATAATTTATAAAAAGCAAAAAAGACCGACTGTAGATAAAATTGACACATTTTTGTGTTCACTTTTTACAGAAACTTAAGCAAGTTTGTAATGAAGAAGATGTAGTTGCCAGAAGAGATGACAACGATGAGGACGACAGCAATATTATGTGAATGCGTTTGATTTGTAGCACATCCTCTTTATTGGTTCTGATACAATATTCTACTTCGCAAATGGTTCCATTGTGACAAAACAGCTATGAATTTCCTCTGTCAAGGCTTGATTCAGAGAGAGTGTAGCCATCTGCTTTTCTCAATATCCAAGATTTTTAAGTGTGCACAATGGAGTTTTGTACACTAGGCCCCTTGTTTATTTTTGATATTTCTTTGACATTTTTAAAATCAATAGAACTTGCCAAATACTGACTGAAATAACTGTACTTACAGAAATAGTATAGAATTGTCAGCACTTAATTGACTCTAACTTGATTTTGATTTATTATTTTTTTGGATATTGATTATTGTATATACTTTTGTCCTATACTGAAATGGGGCTTTTGCTAATTTACAGTATAATACAGTACAGGACGCATTAAAAATTATAGGATAAACACATAACGCTATATAATTGTAAGTAATTTTGTATTGTTGACCTCTTTTGTCCCAGAGCATCAAAGTTAACACGATGTAGTAGGAGTCCTACATGTGACCAGAGGCCGACCTAAGGATATGCACAGTGTACAGCCTTTGTTCAAGTTTTGAAAACGTCTTGGAATACCAATGAAACTCAAAAGTTTTACCGTTATTTTGATGTTTTTAAACGTTTTTAAAGCATTCTTAAAAGGTAT
>NW_022746917.1:0-847 GCF_011630105.1 Anneissia japonica | reverse complement strand
TTTAATGACAAGAAAGATCGACATTTCGGGTCCATCATGGAACCATTCTCAAGATCAAGTAAATTTAAAAAACTAAAAACAAAAATGCCAAGCAGTGACGGGAAGTAAGTAATTAATTTACATATCAATAGGGCCTACTGTGTGGAGCCACAATGGAGCTAAGCAATAATTAGCCCTTCTTAGCAGATTAACTAGATAAACAGTTTGGCTTTGACTGAATCAGTTTGTTTGTTAAGTGTAGGTTTCAGTTCTTTGATCCAAAGCATTTCTTTAAATAAACAATTAAACTTGGATTTGCACTTAGATAAAACCTTGAAATAATTAACAGTTTCAATAGCACTAATATAATGATCTTTTAAATGTTGTCCTATGTTACCTTTACTGTGCATAATCATTTCTTATTTAAAATAGAATTACTTAATCAATCAGTAACTTGTGTTTTTTTTAATGAAATTAATGATTTTCTTTAAAAAGATGCTACCCAAGGCGAGACTTTTTTTATACCTTGTTTGACAAACTCGCTGACTATTGTACATTTTACTGTACTGTTTTTCCGTTTTTAAATGTTTGTTGTTGATGTTATCCATGACAGTAATACGTACCGCGAAATGCCAGGCCTCTGAAAGTCCCCATCATTAGTATTCGTCAATTTTTATTTCAAATTTCGCGAAAATGGTTTATAACATTCCCTGCAAGTTCGTCGTTCAAATCTGGTGCCGAATCAATGTTTTAGAGCCTCCCATCAGAGCCATTAATAATAATAATAATATTAATAATTTGCAGCAAATATAGCAATAATATCTAATAATATTAATAATTTTAAAAAATACTTAGACCTACTCCCAGA
>NW_022746916.1:0-1253 GCF_011630105.1 Anneissia japonica | reverse complement strand
TATATATATATATATATATATAAATTCGTTTGGTCTAATTTATTACAAATATTTGCCAATTAAGTTATCATTGTCTAAAGATAAACTAGACAACATTAACTTACAGAATCTGATTTCTTTTCTTTCTTTTCTGCATTTTTTTTTACCACTTTCTGTAAACTTCTTCCTCTTCCCAGCTGCGAAGTTTTGCCTTGCTGCTGCAGCGGCATCGTTTCTGTTTTCCGTATTCGTTGTGAAAGCAAAGTCTGTGGTAGGTCTCATTCCTTGACTGTTTTTTGTTTTCTTTTTTTGTATTCGTGCTCAGCTTTCTCTGCATTTTTCTTTTTTTTTTTTAAATTTCTTTCTTTCTTTCGCGGTGTAGCGGAAATCTTGATCTTCTTTTGGTATCTTGTCATTTTGACTGATGTTTCTAACTCTACTAATCCCTTCATGCATTATTTTCTGAACTCTTTCATCTAGCTCAACAGATTCTGGAGCGTTTATTGGATTGGAGGCTGTTGGTGTTTCTACATTAGCGGGGAGTTTTAATATAAGCTGTGGAGTGTTCTACATTAACAGTTGTTACTACATTAGCTGTTGTTTTCTACATTAGAGCGGTTGTAACAGGTTTGTTTACTCGTTAATTTTAGATGTCAGTAAAGCTTTTGACAATGTTAATTATTGCAAATTGTTTGAGATCATGTTAGACCGTGGCATATGCCCTATGTATTGTAAGTTTATAATGAATAATAAGTATTCACATTCATTTAACGTTTCAAATGGCGTAAAACTAGGTAGCGTAATTTCACCTGTGCTATTTTGTGTATGCATTGATAGCTTAATAGACGAATTATGCAAAAGTGGAATTGGGTGTTATAATAGATATTTAGTCCGGTGGCTTATGTCATACCGTAGGAATTTCGTGATCATTTTGGTTTTTTTTAAAATTACATACTTTGAAGTATGCTGAATCGAATAAAATGAGTCGCTAATTTTTTTACGCTCATCTTCATATGCAAATTAGCTGAAATATGCAAATTAGGTCTGAAAATGTAGGGTACTTATATCTTGGTAACCACATGTCGTAGAAAGTTGCTTCTTTCTTAAAGTTGTTTCTATTTACCCTAATGGAACATTTTCTTCAAAAATGACCAGAAGTGCCATTTTGCCGACCTTAGCTATATCTTGAAAACCAGATTCGGTTTTGCTACGAATAGTAGAAGAGTTCGCGTTTGCTCATTCTATCGTCGGCGGTGTTGTGCATGTTCACGAAC
>NW_022746915.1:0-1053 GCF_011630105.1 Anneissia japonica | reverse complement strand
AATAACCATCTTAATGATGATAAATTATATTACAATACAAAGATGTTAACATCCCACTCACAAGATCAATACAGATATTTATATCAATAATACTACTAAGGGAATGTCCATTATCTCCAAATTTTCTCAAGAGTACAAAACATACACTACAGGGGAGGGCTTAACAGTGTATCTATTTTATTTTTTTTTTAAATCATTTTTATTTTACTCTTTTTCGAGTGAGTGAGGGAAGGGAAGGCATTTAACAATGTTTTTTACTCGCATGAAAATTATTACAAAAAATGGATGATGCCCTAATAATAACCATATTAATACAGTAATAATAATATCAAGGTAACTCAACAGAAGGACGCACATCTCCGCTCTCGAACATAGCGCGTGCGTACAGTCCTTTGATCTTTACTGTGGCATCGACAATCCGATATTAGTTGCGAGTACAGCCGTCAATTATTAGTCTATGCATGCCATTCGTTTTATGGTGTTAGTTTTTATTAATTTAATTTTGAGTACTTCACAATGTCTGTTACATCTGATGTTTTTTGACTGCGAGCTTGTTAAGTGCTTCTATAAACTGCGATTTGATTTGTGAAAATTGACCAAGAAAATGAAAAGTTATAACAATTTAAAATTTACGAATTTTATAAAATTTTATGTTCTTATTTAACATTAAACTGTCATTTTGACAATGTTGGCATAAGGTGCCGAAAACGAACATTTGAGTATATACAGAACATTTATTAATTTTTTCTGCGAAGTGAGTCTCATGAACGACAATTCACCACAATTTTGGTAAAATTAATGTTGAAATGAAGAATATAATTTCAGTCTAATGTTAGTGCTAAATATAATTAGTCCTTATCATGGCAACTAACACGCGTGGGTAAATCGTCATATAAGCTGACGGTTTACGGTCTGGTTGCTATGGCTTTTGTGACATTCAGCGTGTAGGGACGCACGTGCGCCTAGAATGTCGATGCCAGAGTTATAACCTTTGATGTCCCGAGATGTGCGTCCTTCTGTTTAATTGCCTTGATAATATTAACAATAATGATA
>NW_022746914.1:0-2135 GCF_011630105.1 Anneissia japonica | reverse complement strand
TGAATTAATTGCCTTAATAATTTTTTCATTCTGTTGTGTGTGCTTTTTTTTTCTCCTTTTGATCTTTTTGTTTAAATTAAAAATATCTTTGATATTTTGTCCTAAAGTACAATACTCCCCTGCAAAGGCGGCGGAAGCGGGGGCGGGGAGGGAAGCAGTGGCCCACCCACTTTTTATACTGGGGGGCCTCCCCCCCCCCACTTTTGTGACTGTTACCAGCACCAGTGACAAACATTTTACGAACGCTGCAATGTCATTATTATTATTATTATTATTATTATTATTATTATTATTATTATTATTATTACATCTTGTTTATTTGCGCCTTATAAATTGACCTATTATTATTATTGTTATTATTATTATTATAAAATATAGATTTTTTTTCATTTTCTAACGAACATTACAAGTTCCCTTTTTGAGTTGAGCAACCAAATGTCGATTGACGTCTGTACACGTGCGTCTGTAAAGTTTCCTTGAAACCCACCCTCTATCATGCAGAAAAATCACCTGCATTCGTGAATTCTGTATTTAGGCATATGGGGGGGGGGGGGGTAGGCACTCTTAATGGAGCGACGTTTTAGTTCTCTTTATGTTAACCACGAAGATGTATAGTAAGTGTAACTGATTGGCTTACAGTAAACCGTCAAACTAGCGTAATATAACCACATTTAAACTCTAATTTAACGGAAACAATATAAGATACTTATTAGGCCACTTATTAAAGCTGTATTGAGTAAAAAAAAATATTTCGAATAAAAAAATCTTTCGCTTGACATTAGGAATTAATCATTTGTGAAACAAAATGGTAGGCTATGTCAAGTGTTCTATTGAACAGTGGCAGATTCAAGGGGAAACCCAGTAACCATGACAATAGACTGACAACACTTGGTGCCACAATCAGTCTACTGATATAAGAACATGAGCCCAATCCTTGCCCAATAACCACATAGCCACTGATAGTGGTGGGCATAGGTTCCATTTTTAACACAGCAAACTTGCGTATTTTAATAATAATTCATTAAAAAAAATATAAACAACAATTAATAAACTTTCATTTTGTTTAAATTTATTATTTCCACATAGGCCTAGACAAAATAATTGAATACTTAGACAAAGTTGAAAGCAAATTCATGAAAAAAATGACGCAGAAGAAAGAAATCAAATGGCTAACCTTTCACCTAGATTGGTGGTGCGTGATTTTTGTTGAGGGGTTTTTTTTTTTTTTTTTGGATGAGGGCCAATTCACTACCTCATCATGTTCAAGAGATCTTAGCCAGCGTGACCACTGCTTGGGTATTTAACCAAGATCTTTTTGTATTTTGACTTGGTCTTGGGTTCATTGGTATTCTGTTCAAATCCTTGGGTATTTTATTTTTACTAAGAAAATTAAATATTTTTGTCATAGAGGAAGAATTAAGAAGTAACAAAGTATATATTTCAGTCCAATCAAGTAAGAAAAACTCAACGAAGTGCGCATAACATTGTTAATTGACTGTTAATTGCTATACATGGGTTCAGAATTTATTTGTGATTTGCGTTGTCATTGATCTTACCTAAATGCATTAGGCCCCCTACATAATACTGTAATTACAAAACTTGATCACCTCATGAATATTCATTTTAATAATTAACACAAGCAGTTACAATAAAAATTGGTTTATAAATTGAACTAAAAGGGAAAATTATACATGCGAAAAACACATATTTTTTCAAATTTTAATGCATTTTCAGGAAGCTTGGGTAACTTTGGGCAATTTTTGCTGAATCTTGGGTAATTCGACTCAGTCATTGGGTATATCCAAAATTGTGAGTGGTCACGCTGATCTTAGCTAGGCTTGTTTGTGATTGATGATTGTGGAGTGATGCCACTGATGGTGTGGTATTTAGAACAAGAGAACACGTAAAACTTACGTTATCGTGAGTGTCCGTGGAATACAAAAAAATAAATTGTGTTCAAAATGTTAAGTAGAGTGAGTGGATGTAGGCTCATTGAATTTAAAAGGTAGGAATTAGGCCTAGTGAAGTAGGAGAAAGGAGAAGAAATAGGTAGACTTAGCCTAGCATAGCACAGCCCAGGTAACAAGCCCATAAGGGACCCATATGGTGCCCATATGCAGATCTATATGGGTACC
>NW_022746913.1:0-1293 GCF_011630105.1 Anneissia japonica | reverse complement strand
TTACCTCAATTGCTCTAGATCTCTTAAAAGGTTCCACGCTTAAACATTAACAATAGACTATAATCCTGAGATTAATCTGACTTTGACACCATTCAATTTAAGTAAAGCCTACAGGTATGTCAATACAACCAGAGATATTTATATAAAGATTTCTTTTGAGTTAGTGGTTATCATACATCAATAGCTTTATACAACTAGGGCTACGGTCACACTAGAGTCTCAAGCCTGGCTTGACTCACCGCGGGTGAGATTTTCGTAATGTGACCGCACCTGGATAGACTCGCGCCTGGCGTGACCTTGATCTCAATCTACCTATCTCGAACTCGATCTCAATCTACCTATCTCGAGGTCGATCCAACTTAATTCAGGTAGTGTGACCGACCCAAGATTTTCGAGCCTGGCTTGAAATATTCACAAATAAATGCGGGAAAATATGCCCACGGTTACGGTACACACTCTTCCTCAAAGTATATTTCACTTTGGAAAATTTTTATTGGGAATTATTTTTGACTGAGATTTGCATTTACTTTGAAGTAATTTTGTTATAATTCCAGACATAGGGACCCACACCCACTTCAACCCTACATGTCTACAGCAAATTTTTAAATACTGTAGGTACTTATGCATGGCATGGAAATGGCATTCTCAGACTGTAAAAATGGTTTTTGAAAGCACTGTTTCCTGAAAAGATATTAGCTTATTTTTTTTAAAGAGGGGTCCAGAGCTTTCTAACCGGGGTTCCACTGTCGCCACTAACGTAAACAGTATGTTATTCAAGAAGTAAGAAGAATTGTATTGTGGGAAAAATGAAGTTAAGATATTAAGAAAAGGAAGCGGGCGGAGACCAGAAAATGTCTTTTAGATATTTACTGTATTGGCTACTTTGAAGCTATTTTGTTATAATTCCAGACATTAGGAATCCCACACCCACTTCAACCCTATGTCTATGTCTAGAGCAAATTTGAGGCATGTTGCGGCAAAATGGCCAAGTTGTAGCAAAAATTGAAATTCAAGTTATTGGTATTTTCAGATATCTGAATATGTGATCTTTAAAATGAGGGGTCATTCATTCAAATTGGACATTTCAAGACTAAGTTATTGGAAAGTGAAAGTACAGTTACTCTTGGAGTCAAGATAAACATGATTTTGAGTAATTGCCTTTCAAAGTCATTTGTGCATACATTGTTTAATAGAATGAACTATGAAAAATAACGTTAAATAAACAATTTGTTAACCCTCTAGATACCGTCTTCGACTGTAGTCGAAATTGACCTCAAACCGAGAATTCCCATT
>NW_022746912.1:0-750 GCF_011630105.1 Anneissia japonica | reverse complement strand
CGAACACCGTTCGATTCGATCTGTACGTTTGCCAGCCGGATCAGGCCCGTCTCGGTTTCGTGTTAAACATCGATGACGGTACCGTGGAACCGGCACCGCCGATCGGACTGCAGCTTCGTTCGGGAAAGGACGTATCTCCGGCCAGACTGAAACCGGTGGAATATGGCCAACGACTCGACCTCTATTTCAAACCTGAAGTCGAGCCGGATAATTTGGAAAAGTGCAACGCGACCACAGATACAGATGTGTATAAGAGACAGAAGTTATTGTGAAAACATAAACAAATTGTATGCGTACATATTATGTGTTTCGTCTATCGTTTCATCAACTTTGTCATCATCATCGTCATTCTACATTCATTAGCCAAAATTCTTATTTGTTATTTTTACGAAGTTAAAATAATCAGACAATACAAAACTATTATGGTGTTTTTTAAATTTTATTTAAATTATTCTTTTTCTACGCCATCGTCATCGGCTTGATGCTGTCGAGAAGGATGGGTAACGTCTTCCGACAGATATTAGCATATGGCGATGCTTACGTCGGCGCGTCGACGGTAAAAATGATACGTTGGATAGCGTATGCATTCGTTCTTACGACGACCTCCTTCGTCAAAGGATCGCAATGTCCGGACGTCACGTGCAATTCCAACCCCAAGTCGTATCGTTTCGAAAGTTCGTCTCGAGAGACATTCACGGATCCGAGCATACGGTCCGACATACCCGAGTTCAGACACAAGACGAACGTCAA
>NW_022746911.1:1004-1202 GCF_011630105.1 Anneissia japonica | reverse complement strand
CGACGGACGTCGAGTACGCGGACGTGGAGTACACAGACGTGGAGTACACGGACGGACTTCAAGTAAACGGACGTGGAGTAGACTTACGGATGTCGAGTACACACTCGCGTCCGACCGACCTCGTGTACGCGGACGTCGAGTACGCGGACGTCGAGTAGACGAAAGTCGAGTACATGGACTATTTCAAATTTGAAAAAA
>NW_022746911.1:0-982 GCF_011630105.1 Anneissia japonica | reverse complement strand
CGCGACCCGACGACTTGGAGTACACGGACGGATGTCGAGTACACACTCGCGTCCGCGACTCGCCGACAGACCTCGAGTACACGGACGGATGTCGAGTACACTCGCGTCCGACCGACCTCGTGTACGCTTACGTCGAGTACGCGGACGTCGAGTAGACGAAAGTCGAGTACATGGACTATTTCAAATTTGAAAAAATTTTTCTGAAACTGGAAATAATTTGTGTCCGCGACCCGACGACGGACGTCGAGTACGCGGACGTGGAGTACACGGTCGGATTCAAGTAGACGGACGTGGAGTAGACGTACGGATGTCTAGTACATACTCGCGTCCGCGACCCGCCGACCGACCTCGTGTACGCGGACGTCGAGTACGCTGACCTCGAGTACGCGGACGTCGAGTAGACGAAAGTCGAGTACATAGACTATTTCAAATTTGAAAAAAATTTTCTGAAACTTGAAATAATTTTGTGTCCGCGACCTGCCGATGGACGTGGAGTACGCGGACGTGGAGTACACGGACGGACGTGGAGTACAAGGACGGATGTCGAGTACACACTCGCGTCTGCGATCCGCCGACCGTCCTCGTGTACGCGGACGTGGAGTACGCGGGCGTCGAGTAGACGGACGTCGAGTACGCGGACGTTGAGTACACGGACGGATGTCGAGTACGCACTCGCGTCCGCGACTTGCCGACAGACCTCGAGTACACGGACGGATGTCGAGTACACACTCGCTTCCGTGACTCGCCGACAGACCCCGAGTACACGGACAGATGTCGAGTACACACTCGCGTCCGCGACTCGCCGACAGACCTCGAGTACGCGGACGTGGAGTAGACGGACGTGGAATAGACGGACGAACGTCGAGTAGACGGACGTGGAATAGACGGACGAACGTCGAGTAGACGGACGTGGAGTAACGGACGGATGTCGAGTACGCACTCGCGTCAGCGACACGCTGACCGACTTCGAGTACGCGGAAGG
>NW_022746910.1:0-1008 GCF_011630105.1 Anneissia japonica | reverse complement strand
TAAAAATACAAGAGTAAAACTTAAACCAAGTTAAAGAACATCATGGTATAATTATGAACAAACCAACCTAAATTGTATTAAGAAAAATGTTTGTATTGTATTGTTGATATGAACATGGTACTGGTAGGATTTTAAAGGTATGAGAGTGCATTTCCGGACACCTAGAGGTCCATATTCTCAAAATTTTCTAACCCTCAGCCAAAACCATGGTGGGGCTGAGGTGGTGTGGACTCTCCTGCACCCCCTACAGCCAAATCAAGCATCCACCCCAGATTACGAGAACTTGTTTTGTTTTTGAAATATCTAACTAGAGCATGCGCACTAATCTATGCTTAAGGGTTGCAGGTCTCTATGCTATCTATTTATCACATGGATGTTAGGCAGGACCCATGCTAAGTTTACACAATATATACATGTACTTTGCAGCAAGAGTCTTGTGTACAGTCTCATTATGATGCTAGGGAATGGAGTTGATTTTAGTCATTTTTTCTAAGAACTCTACTACCTATCTTTGCTAATTAGTTAGAGCTCCACTCTTATGACATCAAAGGAGGAACATATTCAAAACACAAATGTTATGCTTGATGTGTTTTTGTACCATACCTTTCAAAATAAAAAAAATATATATTTATTTTAATTCATAAACATGATTACTTCATCATGAACTTTATCTTTTTGGTAGTTCAGAGTCGGAAAAAATCAAGAAACTTAGAAAATAAATGTTACAATGTTAAATTTTCTTAGAAACATATTCTCGAAAGCCAAGTAAAATCTGAGGCATATATAATTCAAATGACTCGAAACTAAGATGGCATTTGTTTTAAAAATCTTGGATGACCCCAAAATCATCATAAGGGAATGGGTAGAGGCCAAGGAAAACTTTCTTAAAGAACACTTACAGGAAGTTATTTATATTTTGTCAGGGACGTTACAAGTACATTCATTACGTCTCCTCTTCCACTCACTAACTCCATCTCTTTACACACTGCATCTTCTCTTTTCTCTTCC
>NW_022746909.1:0-1193 GCF_011630105.1 Anneissia japonica | reverse complement strand
CATCCACTTTTATATATTATGTAGGGCCTATACATACTATATGCCTAAAACTAATGACAAAATAATTTACTGTTTACAAAAAGACGTATGATATGATTTCACATTTTAAAATACGATATTCCAAGCAGAGGGAAATTTATTTACATAGTATTTCTATTTAATAAAAATTAATAAATATTCTTATAAATTATAAATATTCAGACACTGACAAGCAATCTTATTCTTAGTTATAATTTCTGCTTCAACATTTGGCTTCCTGAAAAATACAATGAGCAAATTTGCCCATGCAGGAAATTATTTACATGATCATTATTTCCATACTGTACTGTAAATAATTAAATATTATAATATTTTAATTGAGATAGGCCCTATTCAGCTGACAGGCTTCTTATTCTTGGGTAGGGCCTTTGGGTTCCTGAAAATAAAAGAAAATGAATATTTTGATCAAGATATTAGGGGCCTAGCTAAATATTAACCGATTCAATATTGTCAGTCTTTTTAATAACAAATAATTAATATCTCCAGTCCTCCTAGCTAGGCTCCTCCTGTTCTCCTGCCTAGGCCTAGGCCTGGTATTTCTCTGGCCGTATCACAGCCGTTTATAACTTACATGCCGTCCATCCAGGCGCTCCGGGCGTCTCCGGGAGCTCCGGGCGCCCCGGGCGTCTCCGGGCGCCCCAGGCGTTTTTTAGTAGGACCCGTCTAAAGTAGCTAGGTATCTAGCCTAGGGTAGGCTAGCTAATCGGATAACACTACTGTAACATCAACAAGAACGAGGGCCAACGACAGCGTAGCAAATAACAAATTTACACGGGCCTAGAGAGAATACCATGATGCCAGAGAGGGCCTACCTACTAGCCCTAGGCACTTGATTGATTGAATTTCTCACTGAACACCACCCTAAAAAAGTGGTGCAAGAGGCGAGTAGTGCCAAAGTCATGCGAGCCATACACTTTTTTTTTTTTTTTTTCAGGTTATCCAGTTTTGCAAACATGTAGGCCTAGCTTATTCTTTGGCCTAGTAGATGTAAATAAATAACAAACCGGGGAGCTTTGCCTGTGTAGTCCAATCATGCGCAGTACATATACTTTTGGACTTGGTTACTTTTTCGAATCGTCGATCCGAAAGTATGCAGTGCTGATAGATGTTGTTAAAATACAGATATACAGATTCATACATAACAGATATATACA
>NW_022746908.1:0-1488 GCF_011630105.1 Anneissia japonica | reverse complement strand
AAAAAAAAAAAAAAAAAAACGCTTAGGGCGTTTATTCAAGGGACGCGTTAATTCCAAATGAACTCCAGTGGTGGCGTTTATTCGAGGTCGCGTTTATTTGAAGCAGGGCGTTTATTCCGAGAATAAATACAGTAAATAATGAAACGCATAAAGCAAAAGGACGTGTGAGTTGCTGTAATTTTAATGGTGAAAACACAAACATTTTCGGGCATTAGACGGCGCTTAAAGATATTAAATTAGGAGACTCTTGGAAGGATTGTGGATGTGAATTCCTGAGCTTGGAGCCAACAACTAAAAAGGACCTTTCTCAAGTCTTCAATGTTCGTTTTTCATTTAGCAGAACGCAGTGTGATATCAGTTCCGAGATGATGAATAATGAAGAGGGGTGGTGGTACGGTGAGTTATGGAATTAATATGAACAAATGCGGATTTCTCAAGTTAGTAAAATGCATAATAGTCCTCAAATACCCGTAGTAAAATTTCCATAGCACCTAATAATTTGTCTTCAGTGAAAAATATGTGTTTCTATTAGGCCTACCAGTCCAGGATATTTAGGGCTGCGGAATTTCAAGCAACGGGACAAGATGAAGATTTACGGGCCACTTTTTCCTAGTTTTCATAATAATTTATTAGTAATCTGACAATATGAGTTGGGACGATTACCGTACCAAAGATCCCAATGGTTAAGTATTTGTTCTGGACTTTAGACACTTCACAACACCCTGCAACCCCTTCTCCACTTCAAAAACTGTCATAACTCCTTTTATCTATGCTGCCCGATGGCGTAACCACTGGGGACAAGGGGAAAATATCTATCTTTGAAAAATCTTCCCCACCCCTTTATAAATGCCCTTTCATCCCCTGAAAGTGCCTAAAAACCTCAAATTTCGCGCGCATTTCTGGTTAACATGGCCCAATTTCCTCTTAAAATTGCACATTTTAGGTAGTTTTGATCAATTCCAACGAAATTAGAATTAAAAACACCGGGGGGCAAGGGGAAAATATCCATCTTTGAAAAATCTTTCCCCAACCCTTGACAAATGCATCCTCTGAAAGTGCCTAAAATTCTCAAATTCTTTGCGCGCATTTCTTGTTACGGTAGGCCAATTTCCTCTATAAATTGCACATTTTAGGGAGTTTTCATCAATTCCAACGAAATTAGAAATAAAAACACAAAATATTTTGCGCGCTTGGCGCGCATTTTTTAAGATTTTTTAGTTTTATCCTTTTAAGTTATTTAAACACATAATAGTTCCAAACTCAAGAAAGACAAATTTAAGATAGATCATTTTAACCTAAAAGAAGGGCCTCATTGTGTATAGATGGTGAAAGAATATGTTTGTAATAAATAAAACCATAATGAAAATGCTTATATTTAGTATCAAACACACGTGTGTGGCCTATATTATAAATAAGATAAGCACTATGTCGTATTGTTTTCTATATGGGGAGTGGGGTGGGGTGGGGTGGGTATGGTAAATTACTAAC
>NW_022746907.1:0-567 GCF_011630105.1 Anneissia japonica | reverse complement strand
CACAAGACTCGTACTGCAAACGAAAGTTACTTTCTGGTATGGCACGCAAAACTCGCAGTTTGCTTCCAGAGAACACAACCGGAGCGCTTCCGTACAAATTGTAGCCAACAGGCTAAATTTTAAAATGTCAATGCATATATTGAAATTAGTGCTACTCATTATACATTTTGAATACGCTGTGCCCCCACCCTCCCCCGTTTGAAAATGTATAGATTCGCCGCTGCCGTAAGACTTCTGAATAGTAGTAGTAGTAGTAGTAGTAATAATAATAATAATAATAATAATAATAATAATAATAATAATAACAATAATAATAACAATAATAATAATAATAATAATAATAATAATAATGTAGAGATTTAATATCAAAGATAAAACCTGCAGAGAATGGAAACAAGCAAAATATACGATTATCAACGACCACTAAAGGTGATATACGAATGTATTCGTACTCACCAATGTTAACGAATTGAATAGTTTGATCTTCTATGAATCTTAGTGCTATCGCTACATTTTCCATCTTTTGTGATTTAAACAATGGTCTTTTGCTGTAGCGACCGATCTTTT
>NW_022746906.1:0-795 GCF_011630105.1 Anneissia japonica | reverse complement strand
AACTCGGCGAGATAAGCACTTTTGTGCAAAAAGTGACAATGTTAAAAAGTTGAGTCAAAATGTATTTTTTTTTTTTGTTATGCAAAGCGAGATAGCCTGAAACAAACACTATTCCATTGAAAGTTTGAAGTTTTTCTGAAAAGTACTCGAAATATGGCGGAAAGTCAAAAATTTGCACTAAGTTCTCAACTTGGCGAGATAAGCACTTTTGTGCAAAAAGTGACAATGTTAAAAAGTTGAGTCAAAATGTAATTTTTTTTTTTTTTTTGTTAGGCAAACTGAAACAAACACTATTCCATTGAAAGTTTGTTGTTTTTCTGAAAAGTACTCGAAATATGGCAGACAGTCAAACAATTTGCACTAAGTGCTCAACTCGGCGAGATAAGCACTTTTGTGCAAAAAGTGACAATGTTAAAAAGTTGAGTCAAAATGTACCTTTTTTGTTAGGCAAAGTGAGATAGCCTGAAACAAACACTATTCCATTGAAAGTTTGAAGTTTTTCTGAAAAGTACTCGAAATATGGCAGAC
Source organism: Anneissia japonica (assembly GCF_011630105.1). Taxonomy (NCBI): domain Eukaryota; kingdom Metazoa; phylum Echinodermata; class Crinoidea; order Comatulida; family Comatulidae; genus Anneissia; species Anneissia japonica. The sequence goes on along the minus strand of NW_022746906.1, from coordinate 267 downwards.
AGTCAAAAAATTTGCACTAAGTGCTAAAATCGGCAAGATGAGCACTTTTGTGCAAAAAGTGACAATGTTAAAAAGTTGAGTCAAAATGTACTTTTATTTTTTTTAGGCAAAGAAAGATAGCCTGAAACAAACACTATTCCATTGAAAGTTTTTCTGAAAAGTACTCGAAATATGGCGGAAAGTCAAAAATTTGCACTAAGTACTCAACTCGGCGAGATAGGCACTTTTGTGCAAAAAGTGACAATGTTAAAAAGTTGAGTCAAAATG
>NW_022746905.1:0-816 GCF_011630105.1 Anneissia japonica | reverse complement strand
TTTGACCACCGAGGTTACGGGTCGAAGGAAACGTTTTCACGAGGAGAAGGCCGACGCCGCGAAGAAAGATCTGGACCTTCGCATCGAGCAACTGAACGCGATCGTCGATTCGGATGAGCGGGCGAACAGGACGAGGTGCGGTCCGCCGTCCGACGTTCTGGGACGCCTCTCTGTCTTGCGGCCTTTACCGGACGTTCTGCCGAACGCGGTTACGTTGGAATTGTCAATTTACTACGGAACGCACCTGTACCAGGAGGACGTGAGGATCCTGCCGAACTTCGTCGGGCTGTCTCTTATACACATCTAGATGTGTATACCCGCAAGGTATTGCGGGTCAGTAACTAACATGCCGCCGACCGAACGAACCGACTCTCGAGAGGCCAGACGCCTGCAACTGAAATGGATGCAGGACAGAAGGAGGGAACTCTTCGCCGATTTCGTAAACCATTTCGGCGACACCAATCTTCTTCGTAGAACGTTCCCGGAAAGAATGGAACCGTATCGACGACCCCTTCGAAGTCGTCGATGCTTCGAGAAATGCAAAAGTACTTTAATCAGAGACTGTCTGAACGTCTTCCACCTAGTTCAAAGCGAGGAGAGGAAATTACAGCTCTTCCGGAAGGTTGTCTCTTATAGGTGTGGGACACGGTCGTGTTCGTCGAATGCGATCTGTCGGATCGATTTCGACCCCAGAGTTATTCCGTCTCCCGCTTCGAGAAACAGATACGGTTCTCGTGTGCAAACTACCATTAATTACCCAAAACCCGACGTACGTACCAACGAACGAACGAATGAATGAATAAATAAATAAAACTT
>NW_022746904.1:0-610 GCF_011630105.1 Anneissia japonica | reverse complement strand
CATACAAAATAAATCCAATGCTCTGATCACACTATTCAATTTTCTTTACCAAAAAGCAAATATATATTCATGATGTGGCTATATATGGTCATGATGTGATGTCACAATGACAATATTTAGGCATGTTGCATGTTTATGTCAAATTAAATTTGATAGTCTAAACAGGGCTTTGGTTGTGTTGTTTGTATTTGTTGCATTATGTCCAATTAAATTTGATAGTCTAAACAGGGCTTTGGTTCTGTTGTTTGTATTTGTTGCATTCATCCAGAAAATTGGGATTACCTGTAGACACAAATGTTACATTAAATGTTATTCACCAATTAATTAGGAAAATAATAAAATGTACTTTCTTACCTGTTTGCAGGATTTAATGTTGTGGAAGATTGGGGTAGATTGCAAGCGTCAGTACAGAATGTGGCGAGTTTACGGCAACAAAAGTATGCTAACCTACGAGACAGTATCTGACCCTTGCAAAACTCCTCAACATACTGCAAAGAAAAGTATTCACATGCTTAGTTTAAATACTTTTTATACAATCAAGTTCTTTCCCAAGAGGTAGTACCTATAAACAGCAACTGACTAATAAAATTTTGCTAAACATACCAAAATA
>NW_022746903.1:0-1135 GCF_011630105.1 Anneissia japonica | reverse complement strand
AGAATACTGCAATAGCCAGACTGTAAAACGCAGTTAATATAATTTTAATACATCACAATATTTGCGTCTATTTTGTGAATACTTACCTGGATAAACTGCCTAATTGACATATTCCTTAAAGAACAACACTACGACAAAAATAGAACCGACTGATTGTCCTAGCACGTGACTGTGCCCACTCCCATGGTTCGCCCTCATTCCTTTGTCGTTGGTCAACGAAAGACAACGACACCCAAGCGCTTCAACGAGTGTTGAATAGAAGAAATTTAATAGATGTTATTCAGAGGACTGGATTTCCTATGGATTTTCTATATCTTTTTTTAAAGTTTTAATAAAGAAGTTTCTCTTGAGTTTGTTTTGTGTTTCATACTGTGTCGATCCCTCGTAGCAAAGTTTGCTGAGCCAAGTTTGGGGGCCTAAGACTAGTTGTTATATTCGACAGGCATTTGGCTTGCCCATACTGTCGGACTTGCAATGAAGAAACGCCTTGTGAGGTTTGTTACTATACATAAGTTGGTCAGACTAAATCTCTAAAATCTAAAGTGGTTAATAGTCTTAGTTGGCAATTTTTTTATCCAACAGATGTATTAACAATAAATTTAGCCACTGAAAATATATCAGTTATTGGCAGCCATTGACTAGGAAATCTAGTTGGCATATTACATCTCATGATATTCTTATATTATATTAAATTATATTGTATTATATTATGTTGTGAATACATCTTATTTTGGAAAAATTAGCCATTAGTTTGAAATATTTTTAAAACTAACCATTTAAAGATAATCATGTGGTAGTCCATTCCTTAGATATTTACTTACCATTCCTTTCTTTTTCTTTTCCTTCCAATTAAGCTGAGCTTTTTTTTTTTTTTTTTTTTAATATTTTCTACCAATTTTATTCTACGAATTCAGTCTTTAATTCTTTACTTCTTTTCCATATTTCTTTTTTTTTTATCTTTGTTTCATTTCATTTTTTCTTTCTTTCCTTTCTTTTCTTTTTCTTTATGTATTGTCCCCTGAAGTGACAAAAAATTTATACAGTACTATACACTCTCCAAGCTTTTGAGAACTTGTTTTTGTAAAACATTTTTGCAGCATTGCACCTTCACACAATTATTAAGAGTGGTACCTTG
>NW_022746902.1:529-810 GCF_011630105.1 Anneissia japonica | reverse complement strand
TATTATTATTATTATTATTATTATTATTATTATTATTAATTATTATTACCTGTACGTTAAGGGGAACTTAGACAATGGAGGAACAATTTAAAAAACGACGTTAAGGGGAATTACACAAAAGATATTCCCCTTGGGCTAGTTATTATTTATAGGCCTAGTAAATAGTATCTGTAGATTCTTCATTGCAAGCCTTAGGCCAAGGTAAATAATGCTGAAATTATTATTATTATTATTATTATTATTATTATTATTATTATTATTATTATTATTATTTAACATTA
>NW_022746902.1:0-502 GCF_011630105.1 Anneissia japonica | reverse complement strand
TTAAGGGGAACTTAGACAATGGAGGAATTAGAGAACAATTTAAAAAACGACGTTAAGGGGAAATAACACAAAAGATATTCCCCTTAGGTGATTATTATTTATAGGCTTAGTAAATAGTACGGTATCTGTCGGTTCTTCATTACAAGGCTTAGGCCAAGGTAATTAATGCTGAAATGATTATTATTATTATTATTATTATTATTATTATTATTATTATTATTATTATTATTATTATTATTAATATTATTATTATTTAACATTAATTACATTACAATGATAGTTTGGACAAGTTCAATAACGCCGGAATGGCATATTATTTATTTAATAATATTTCTCTTATGCGCTCTATTTTTTATTTCATGCTTCAATTTTGTCCTATTTTTTCCCCAAAAAATTTCAGTCAATGTCAGTATGTTGGTGTCAGCCTATCTAGTTTAATGAGGGGCCTAGATAAGATCTCAGCCTGTTAGGCCTCTTTCTCTCTAGCCTTTGGTATTACTGT
>NW_022746901.1:24659-29120 GCF_011630105.1 Anneissia japonica | reverse complement strand
CTCGCCGACAACTTTCCGGAGGATTCTCAGCTTCCAGTCGAATCGTCGGACGAACAGGACATTTCAGACCAAGACACGGTTGTTTACGGAGACGAAGAACTGGAACAGCAACTGGACGACTGGCTGTTCTCGAAAATGTTGAAGTACAACCCGTCTTCGGAATAGAATTTAAAAAAAAAATATTCCGATATAATAAGTACTAAAGAAAAAAGAAAAACACGAAATATTATATTCTGTTTTGTCTTCAATAAAATCTTTATTACAAAAAACAATATAAAGTTGCTATTGTGCATATTTGTCTTCATTCGAAATCAGTCTATTATCAGTAGGTAATGCAAAAAGAAATTATGCAGAGAACCGCTACCTTTCCAAAATTTGAAGACGAAGAAGACAGGGTGAAAACCTTTCGCAACTGGCCGCACGACAGACCCGACGGAAGGTCGATGTCGGAAGCGGGGTTCTTCTACGGGGGTTTTGAAGATAACGCCAGGTGTTTCTTCTGCGGAATATCGCTGAACCACATATTCTATTCTAACATTTTATTAGTTTTAAACATAATAATCAAGATCGAAAGAAACAGGTCCAAGCCAACCAGAGGATGAACGTCATGGCGAGGTCGTCACGCACTCCGACAGATTTTCCTTTGACCGTTATCTTTCCGTCGGACCGCACGAGTCGTCTGAAGTTTCGTAGCTGATCGTGCAAAGTCTCCATCGAGGCGACGTCGATATCTTCGGGGAACGCGACCCGATCGTTTTCCAGCAGCAACTGAGAGAGGTGCACTAGATTGCCCTTGTCCCTCGTCCACAGTCTGACGCACCTGGCGCCGTCCTGTCTCGTCTCCTTCTCGAACGAGACGTCGACGGACGTGCCGGCGAACCGATCCGTCACCTGCTTTGCCATCATTGCAGCGTGGGCGAGCGAAGTGTTCCGTTCGACGTGCACGCGAACGGGCCAGCTGATCAGCGTTCGGTACGTGGACAGGACTTCGTTCACGGTGTCGACGACGAGGTCTGCGTGCACATCCAACAAGGAATCCATGCGGTCGACTGTGGCGACCACGTGCTTCATAGCTAGAATCTGCGAAAGAGACAAGAAAACGGTGTTAATAAAAACGGAGCAACTTCTCTGGTTTCTAACTAATTTGCGTTAAAACATGTTGAAGAGAGCTTTCCATCCTGTGGAGTGCGACCTGAATTTCTTGCGAGAACGCAAAGACCTCTTAGTCCGATGGAAGAGGGAGACCGACGCCAAGGCGATAACGGCCGAGATAAACGCATCGGGTTTGTCGCACGGCGAGCTCGTTACGAGAACCTGCGGCAGAGACAACTTTATGGACGCGAACGCAACCGTGGAGGACATGACGGAATTCAGAGCGAGCAGATCGGTTCTGATTCACACCCTGACCGCAGTCGGGGCTGCCACCTCGCCGGAGATCGGTCGGCTCGAGGAGATCGCCAACCTGGGAAAGACGGTGCTCATGTCGTTCGAGCTTGCCAACCTCGTGTACGTGCCCGGCGTGGAAACCGAGTACAGGAATTCGGAACCGGAGGAAAGACACTGGATAATAGATAGCGCGAAGAACCTCGCGAACCAGCTGCTTACCAACAGCTACGATCAGCCGCTGTGGAACTCGATCGGAGGTTCGCCGATGGCCGTGGCCGTGTCCGTCCTTCAGACGCGGGTGTCGAACGCCGACGCCGGCGAACGGGGCACCGCGATCTGCCGAGGTCCGCGAAACCACGAGACGTACGCACTGAGAAGGATAACGGAGAAGAGAAGCAGGGCTTGCAAGATACCACCCGTGAGACTCACCTGTCTGAGATTGCCGTCGGACGTCATCGCCCCCGCGACCAGACCTATGCCGGACACGTCCGACGGTGTGGGATCCACGGCGATCAGCAGACCGGATGCGAATCCGGATCTCCTGCCGGACCTCCGTTCTTCGTCGAACAGCCGGGAGAGCAACCTTCCTGAGAAAAGACGTTCTGCGGTTCCTGGGACCAGTGCTCGCTGGAGGTCATCGACGACGTGAGCAGAACCGACACTTTCTTCGGTTGAAACACGGGCAAGGTGGATATCATCGCCGCTTGCTTCATCCAAGGGTATTCGTCCATCCATCCGAGGTCGCAGCCGGTTCCTCTGGAAGCCTGAAACATATAAAAAAGAGGCATTTAGAAGAAAAAATTATGAAGATGGCTGCGGCAGCGCTCAACGCGTACGTGACAGCGAAACGGTACAACATCTACCACGTCGACGAACTTCACGAATGCGTGCGGATTCGCGGAACCGCTGCAGGACGGTACCCACTTCGTATGCGAAAAGTCTCTCCGGGTCCACGTCTGCGCGGCCGACGAACGAATTTGCGCGATCCAGCATCTGGATCACAACGTCAGAAGATGTTCGTTTACCGGCAAGGAGTTCTACCTGAACGATTACGAACCGGAGGTTGTGGGACGCGACTTGCCGCTGTTCGTGGGACAGAGACGAGACGCTTCCAGGACGCGGAGTAGGGACGGCGCCATGGCACGTTTCGCGGACGCGGTTGACAGGGTGTTGAGAAATCTCACGAACCGAGAAAAACGACGTGAGTACAACCGCGCGTTCTTCGTGAAGAGAGGACGGGACATCGTCGCGAGAAAGTTGGAGAGGGAGACCAAGTTGATGCAAGCTCTGAGGGAATCGTTTCTGGTGCACGTCTCTTCCGAAAGGTTACCGGACGAGGGTGCTGCGATCGACGAATCGTTTCTGGATGACGTCAAGCAGTTCGTGTGCAACCTGATGACGCTTCTGCTCTGCTATTCCGAACAGACTGAATCGAAGAAGCATTTTTTGCTATCGAACTCGGACGAAAGTACTTTGTACCTGCTCAAGAGGACCGTGTACGGCGTTCGTTTCGAGAACTCCGTCGTGCTACTGCCTAGGTTCCATCGGCTGCGACCACTTCCCGGAGATCGGCTGCTGCCTCGGATATTCGAGGTGAGCACATCCCGTGTGACGGAATGTTCGAGTCTGCTGCAGCGGATGATGGGCGAGAATGTGTGCAGGTTTCGGATGAAACAATTAAATCGTTAAAAACTTTAACTTTTCGTCTCTGTTTCTTTCTTTTTGTCAAATTGTCATTCGTGTGCATGCGCGAAGATGCTGCTGCAGCAGCTGCTGCTGCGGAGGCGGCGACAACGACCTCGTTGTTCTCCGATATTCCACGTGGCGCCGGAACAACCGAATCAGGTTCCGTTTTCTTGGACGATCTTCTAAACGTTTCCGGTTCCACGTACCAAGAAGTGAGGCGGATGCGTTTGCTAGCTGACGAGCGCCAAGACATCTTGGGTTGCCCGGCCGAACGCAGGTTGTCATTAATGACAAGGACGAGCAATCTCGCATGAACGACAATTACGAGAGGCGCGTTCACGCGCAGCTGGCCGACCCCGAACTCACTCCGACGGGGTTGATGCGCATGGTTTCCACGGCGTACAGATCCGGATACGCACCGTCGGGTTCGTTGATGGGTCTGTCCCCTCAGCTGGTGCGCGTCAACGGATTCGAACGTCGATTCGTCGACGCCTTCGTCTCCGGAACCGTGTGCGGCGAAATGGAGACCGACCAGGAGAAAGATTTGTTCGAATGCCTGTGCAGTCTGCTCTCCCTGCTGGCGAAAATTCTCGAGACGAACGAGTACAGCGAGATGAAAGAGAGCGTGAGAACCATGTGCGACTGTCTGTTTCTCGGCGGTAGCTTTCTGAACTCGAAAAAAGAGAGAAAGCTCTTCACCTTCAAGGAAGGCAAGCTGATACAGAACAAAATCGCGTACGCGCGCGATCTCAAGAAGATGATAGCCGTGTCCGGCATCGAGTCGCCCTCTCCTTATATCGGCGATACCAAGCCGTACATGCAATTCGGCAAATACTATCCGGACACGAGGTTGACGGCGAAGGAGTTCTGTCGAAAGCTGTTCACAAGTTCCCGCGAAAGTTGATGTTGAAGAAGGATACCGGTCTCGACGACGAAGACTTCGAAAAGCTCGTACGTGCGTGCTTTTTCGTGAAGAACGTCGAGATCGGAACCACGTACCGATTGTTGCGGTACGTGGCCGATATCGAGTTTAGGAGTCCGGCGTTGCATCTCGTCTTGATCTGTCTCGTGTACAGGCGCGTCGTGCACCACCTCGCCGCCGAGAACCTCCCTCTGCGACCATGCACGTGGACTCTCCTCTTCGGACGCAGCAAGGAGATCGTCGAACAATGGAGCGACGAAAGGATCGAAGCCGAGATAGTCAACGCCGAACGAGTTTGGGAGGACAATCTCCTCGTCGCGGGACACGCGCAATACCTGAACATAGGAATGAAGGAAGATCGTGCGAGCGTCGCGTGGCTGAAGTAGACGGCGGAGGTGATAGAGTCGGAGTTCGCGAGTTTCGAGAAGGTGGCGTTGGACGTGGATTTCGACCGACTGTTCGGATCC
>NW_022746901.1:19510-24155 GCF_011630105.1 Anneissia japonica | reverse complement strand
GATCTGGAGTGGGATCCGTCTCAAGACGGTCGACGAGTCCCAGACGAACCTGAGACGTACGCGAGACCCACGTCGTCTTCGACGCCGGCGACTCCCAAGTCCGTCCCGCTGGAAGATCTCGATGCTCACCGTCGAGAATCGGCGAAGGAGGACGAACGTACGTTGGAACTGGGCAACCAGAAGCTGAACGAGGTGCAGGACAAACTTGCGGAAAAGGAACGAAAACTGACCGAAGCCAGAGTCGTCATACAGAAATTAAAAGACGAAATACACGAGGCGAAGATGTCCGCGTTGAGAGAATCTTCCGACGTTCGCAGCATCGCGGAGGAAGAGGTCGAACGTCTCAAGACCGAACTCGCTTCCAAGACGGATGCCCTGAAGGAAAGGGATCTGGACGTGGTTCGCTTGGAATCGGATCTGAAAGCCGCGTGGAGAAAGTCGAAGCAGCCGCCACCTGAAGAGAGCGGACTCGAGCTGCAGCAAAAGCTGCAGGAAGCCGTCCGCAAACTGAAAGACCGAGAGAGATCGCACGCCGACTTGGAAGAGGAGTTGGAAGAGAAAGACGACAAAATTAGTGCGCTGAAGAAAGAGTCGACGCTCGCCAAGACCGCGATGTCCATGTACGAAAAGCGGGTGAACGTCTTGGAAGAAAACTTGAAAACGGCTTGCAAGCGATACAACGAGGAAGTGAAAAGCAGACGGATTGTGGAGGCGGCCGCGAAAAAGGCAGACGAGCACGCGCAATCCATGGCCGACAAGAACGTCGAATTGCAGCGAGAACTGTTAAGACGGCAACCCGAAGAGTCTACGAAATGGAAGTGAGCATCGGAGAGAAGGAGGAGTTGCGGCGAGCGCAATCCGATCTGGAGGAGGAACGGAAGACGGTTATGCGATTGAAGAGTGCGATCGAGGACCTGAAAAAGGACCAAACGCGTCATTAGGAGGTTCTTCGAGAGAACAGGAACCTGAAGGAGGAGGTGGAAGCGAACGCCAGGAGGATCGAAAGTATCGACGACGAACTTCGCGCGTCGAAACGGACGCTCGTCGACAGAGACAGACTGATTTCGGACAAAGATCGATCGACGTCCAACCTGAAGAAGGAAATCGCCACTCTCAGAGACGAACTTCGTGCCGAAAAGGACAAGGTGGCAACAGCCGTGAAGGAACGCAGCGACGACGACGCCCGAAGTTCGGTGACGCTCGAGAAGATGAAAGACGAATTGCGACTGGCGAACCGGGAAGCGGCGGCTGCAAAGGACCTCCAACGACGGTCGGCGACGAAGCTGGAAGAGACCGAGAAGCAGGTGGAGAGTCTGAAGGAACGGTTGGATGAAAAAGGTCGCTCGACTGCCAACGCGAACAAGGAGATCGCCTCCCTCAGAGACGAACTTCGTGCCGAAAGGGAAAAGGGGGCAACGGCTTCCAAGGAACGCATCGACGGCGACGCCCGACGTTCGGCAATTCTCGAAAAGATCAAAGAGGATCTGCGACTGGCGACTCGCGAATTGGAGACTGCCAAAGACAGGGAACGACGGTCGGCGAAGAAGTTGGAAGAGAGCGAGAGGGAGGTCGAGAGTCTGAAGGAGTGGTTGGACGTAACAGAGAAGAATCACGAAGCGAACCTTCGCGAGTTTCGTTCTTCCGTCGAGTCCGACAAGGCGAAGGCGATATCAGATCTGGAAACGGCTTAGGCCGATCACTCCGACAGGACCGACATTCTCCGAACTGAGATTGCCGATCTTAAGGAAAAGCTGGCTGAGGCCACTCGAAAGGAGTCTTCGCTGATCAAGGATGTCGAACAATTAACCGCCCTGAAGGATGAGAACGAAAAGGAGAGTAGGAGGATGGAAAAGCAGCTTTCCGATAAAGATCGCACGGCTATCGACTTGCGGAACGAAATCGACACCCTGGAAGAGAAAATGAAACGGAACGGAAGTGATATTGACGATCAAATGACGGCCTACAAAGAAGAGATTGAAAGAAACGTGAAGAGGATGAAAGAGTTGGACGCTACGATCGCGAAGAAGATTCGAGAGGCGGCCGGTCTCGAAGACGAGATCGTCGTCCTCAAAGAAGGGAAGGAACGTGACGGACGGAAAATAAAAGGATTGGGGGTGCAGCTCGCTAACAAAGGACGCGAGGCGACCACTCTCAAAGACGAGATAGCCGCATTGCAAACGGACCTCTCGAGAGCGCGCGAAGAATGCAGGGACGACCTGAGTGCCGAACTTTCCATCCTTCTAGAAAAATGGTCCCGAAATCTGCTGGAGTCGATGTTGGCCAATCCGGACAGGCGCGATCAGAGACGGGCAGCGATGGCCTCGTTCTTCCGTTTGGTGGTCGATCCGATATCGGTGGTGAGGGACGCGTCGACGACGAGACACGAGACCGCCTTCCGAACATGGATGGAAGCGTGCGAAGTGCCCGCCGAGAGCGTTTGCGATTACGTCGACGGACTGAAGGGCGTGACTCTGAAGACGAACGTCGAAGACGACCTGACAAGCCTGTACAAATGTCTACTCACCTGGCACGTATTTCTAGCCATGCCCGATTCGGGGGGAGGCGGCTTCTCTCGCATCATCAACAGGGGCGACGTGGACGGTATGCCGGACGCGGACGGGCTCTGCTTTCTCTACGACGACCGTCGCTTTCTGGTCAGGAGAGGGGACCGAATGATGACGTTCGTTTACGAGCGAGCGCTCGAATCGTGCGTGGCTTGGATCTACCACGGACCGTTACCGATCTCGTCCTCTACGGTAACGAACGTGCTGTTCCACGCTGGTTTCGACGACGATCGACATGAGATCGGCGAACAGGAGCGCGAGACGGNNGATTCCGTTCCTGCGGTGGTGCACTACTGCTTCCTGTCGGCCGTCGGCTTCGGCAACGGGGTGCTGTTGGCGTACGCGATGAAGCGACTCACCGCCGACGGCGACGACGACGACCACCACGATAACGAGAAGAAGAAAAAGAAGGAGGAGCAGAGGAAGATCTCCATTATTGTATAAGACCCGATGACGTACGTCATCGAACGTATAAGCATGGACGTAAATGAAAATATCATTTTATTTTAATGAGATAGAAATGGAAAAACGTGTTGAATTCCGTGTCTTGTTGAATAACCAAAAAACATCGTACGTTTCAAGTAGCAGTTTAGATGAACTGACGAAAAACGTCGGCATTCTTTCGCAGCAAGAAGATCTAGGCCTGCCCCGAGAACACGTAATTGAACTGAATCTGGACGCCGTCCTTCCGATCTTCGAAAGAAAGGCGGCAGAAGTTGCTTTGAAATTGGTCGACAATCCCATAATCGACTTGGAGTTTCCCGATTTGAACACTTACGTGTACGTAGCTTCCGTACTTTCCTTTCTTTTGGCCGACGACCTCGTAACGACCAAATTGGAATCCGTCGCTTGGGCTGCATTAAGTGAACGATTGGAATGCTTCGACGTGAGGAAAATCAACAAGTTTGCAGAATTACTTGTACATTCCTACGAATCTTTCAGAATATCCGGCGACCCGTGGTTAAGGTTTCTAGCCATATGCGAACCGTTTCTTTTTGGAAACTTCGCCGCTCCCGTCCTCGACGGATACCGTCCCACCAACCCACGTTATAAGCAATTAAAGGCGTGGGGGCACGATGAGAACGTGCTGCACATGCAGTTTTTAATGATGGGTTATTACTGTTTTCCGTGCCGGATAACATTGTCCGACTTCATAAACGACCTGCCGACGCCACCGGAATTCGCCGACACGTCGATACCGTTTTTCGATTTTCTGAGAATTTGGAAATTCGTCATCGTCAATTCGGACAAAAAACGTCAACGTCTGTACGCCATGATAACATTTGCTTACATATTCTCTATCGACGACCCAGAGAAACACACTTATCACGCCGTCTTCGAATTTACAAAGCCATTGCGACTCGTTCACGTGATAAAAACGTGCAGCACCAAGCATCCCGTAGACGAAAAGAAAACGAAGCAAAGGCACAAGCAAAATCTTTAATTCGCAAACAATTGGTACATAGACGGAGACGATAGGTGCAACACCAGCGTCGAGTACCGCTACGATGCGAACACCGTTCGATTCGATCTGTACGTTTGCCAGCCGGATCAGGCCCGTATCGGGTTCGTGTTGAACATCGACGCCGATCGGACTGCAGCTTCGTTCGGAGAAGGACGTATCTCCGGCCAGACAGAAACCGGTGGAATATGGCCAACGACTCGACCTCTATTTTAAACCGTCTTCTACAGCCCGATACATATGATATTTAGATCCCAACTTTCGTTCATTCATTTCTTTACTGAGATTTAAACGAATCAATAAAGTTATTGTGAAAACATAAAATAATTTGTATGCGTACATATTATGTGTTTCGTCTATCGTTTCATCAACTTTTTCATCATCACCTTCATTCAACTTTCAATATCCAACATTTTTTCTTTGTTATTTTTACGAAGTTAAAATAATCAGACAATACAAATCTATTATGGTTTTTTATTTTATTTAAATTATTCTTTTTCTACGCCATCGTCATCGGCTTGATGCTGTCGAGAAGGATGGGTAACGTCTTCCGACAGATATTAGCATATGGCGATGCTTACGTCGACGGTAAAAAATGATACGTTGGATAGCGTATGCA
>NW_022746901.1:16978-19423 GCF_011630105.1 Anneissia japonica | reverse complement strand
CGAGCATACGGTCCGACATACCCGAGTTCAGACACAAGACGAAAGTCGCGTTCGACCTGAAGTTGCGGAACGGAGATGACTGCACCGTACTGCGCAGCTTCGGATCAAGGGATTTCGTGCACGTCGAATTGGAGAACCTCGACGTGGTTGCACGATTTCGCGTGGGAGAAAAAGAGTGGTCGGCGAGGAGTCCAGGGAAACTCGAACCGCGACGATGGCACAGCGTCGGGATCAGCAGGCTGGGTCGATGGATTCAGGTGCGGTTGGACGATGTAGTCGGGGAGGGAATGCAAAAGACGGGCACGGCATCGACTGCAAAACTGACAGGAAATTTTACGCTGGGCTCGTTCGACGGGTGTCTCAGAGGAATATCCGTCAACTCCAACGTTCCCGTTCTGAGGTCGGTCGGCCGATGCTCCGACGACGGCAGAGAGACCTTCGCTGTTTCGAACGCGCCGTCCGAGTTTCGACGCCAGACGAGCATCGCTTTCGAACTGAAGTTGGAGAACGAAGAGAACTGCACCGTTTTGCGCAACGCAGGAGACGGGGATTTCGTGCACGTCGACGTGGAGGACCTCGAGGTGGTCGCGCGATTTCGCGTGGGAGACGAAGAGTGGTCGACGAGGAGTCCCGGGAAACTCGCAATTGGTAACTGGCACAGCGTCGCGGTCTATAGGGTAGGACGGTCGATTCTGGTACGGTTGGACGGAGTCGTCGGAGAAGAGATTCGAAATTTAGGCGCGGTGTCAGATGCAGATATAACGGGAAACTTCTTTTTGGGTGCGTTCGTCGGATGTATAGGCAATCTGACCGTAAACTCGGAAAGCATATACACCGTGGGTTGTCGAAGCCATACGACTGCGAAACCCGCCGAGATCCCTAACCGCGACGACGAGAATACGCAGGTGTCTACATACGACGACGACGACGGCAGCAGCGTCGGCATTGATGACGACGGCGAAAGACAGCTTGCTTTAGGCGCTCGAATCACCTCGCTGACCTTCGGTGCTTACAAGTTCGAAAACTCGACGCACGGTCAGTTTCGCGTGCCCGACGACGTCCTGAACGACGACCGTAACGAGATGATTGTCTCTTTCAACATTTTCCTGCGGGAAAAACACGAAGTCGCCGGCGTACTGTACAGCGTCGGATTTCCCGACTCCGTTGACGTCGAAATCGTCAAGGGATATCTGAACGTGAGATTCGAAGTGGGAGATTGGTACATAGAGACGATGAACCTGCGAAAATTACAGGTCCGCAGATGGTACGAAATATCGGTTCGAAGGTCAGGAAACCGCGTGCACGTCGAAGTGGACGGAGAGGACGAGCAGGCATCTCGTCATTACCACGACGACGAAATGCTACGACGAATGAACCACTATCTTACCGGAATTTTTCAAGTCGGCTCCTTTTACGGAAAGGATCAGTCGTTCGTAGGGTGTCTCGGGAATCTGAAGTTCAACTCGTTTCCTATAAACATTCCTTCTATGCAACGGTGCGATACGCCTCCGTCCACGTCGGTACCTACCTGTCACGTTTTTCGCAACAACTCGAGCGAAACGATCGAGATACCTGCATCCTCGGGAGGTTCTGCGAAGATCTCGTTCGGGTTGAAATTGGAAAGCTGGAACACGGGTAACGTGGTGCGTGCCCAAGGACTCGGTCGTAATCACGCGGACGTGAGCGTACACCGCGGTCGGATCGTGGCTCTGCTGAACTTCGACGGCGGGTTCGCGGCGGCGACGAGCGAAGAGGAACTGCAACTCGGAATCTGGCACGACGTCGACGTCCGATGGAACGGTTCAGCGTTGCACGTCGACGTGAACGGAACCGAGGGGCTCGTCAGCCGGATTCCGAAAGGGGGATTCGTCGCACCGACAGGTACCCTGTTGCTTGGAGCGTCGAACGCTCCGTCGTTCGTCGGTCGATTGAGAGACCCTACCGTCAACGGAATCGCGATAGTGCCTTCTTTGGCGAAACCATGCCAATCTGTCGGTATTCGATCCCGTTTTCCTGCGAAAAAAAAGCTCCGAACGTACACATTCGTAAAAGATAGCAAATTCAATTTCATCGTACCACCGTTTCACACCTCCCGAGATCTAAAAATCTCGTTCGCGTTGAAACTAGACAAAACCGGAACCAGCCACGTTCTGAACGCGAACGGGCAGCAGAACTACGTTCACGTGTCCGTGATCAACTCGAAGATGGTGGTCACGTTGCTGGTTTCGCGAAAGTTAGCTATCCTGAGAAACTCGAAAACGCTGAAGACGGGCGTCTGGTACGACGTGGACATTCGAAAGATCGGCGGCTTCGCACAGCTGGACGTGAACGGGATTGCCGGCACCCTAACAGAGATCAATCGAGACTCGATGTTCTCGGGTGCGATCTCCGTAGGTTCCAGACACTCAGCGAGCATGAACTCTATCGTCGGCTGCATGCGAGGGA
>NW_022746901.1:12815-16784 GCF_011630105.1 Anneissia japonica | reverse complement strand
CTCACAAAAGCATGGACGTCCGCCACAGTCTGCGCATCTCGTTCTACATGAAATTGAAGAAAGGAAACGACGGCGGCCAGATTTTTTTCCTGGGAGACGAACTTCGCGATCACGCGTTCATGAGGATAGCCGACGACGGAAGAGTGAGAGCAACCTTCGAAATGGGATCCGGACCGGTGGTCGTCGAGAGTTCGAGTCCGATCGCCACCGGCACCTGGAACCTGGAACGTCGACACGTGGCTGCACGTCGGTCTCACAGATGGTTCGCCGTCCGTGGAAGCGTGCGTCGCGCGGATGACGTTGAACGATATGGAAATCCGACACGTAGATCTGCAGTCGTGTTCCTCTCGTGTCCAAAACCAACTCTTTTCCTTGTCCAACGAAACGAAAGAGGAACCCGAAACCTACGTGCAGCAACGGATTCCGTCCAAGTCGTTTCGACTGGAAAGCGGGGCCACGCACACGTCTCCGATGCCCATGACCGACTTTCGAGATCTTTCGTTCTCGATCAAACCGAAAAACGCGACCGGACACGTGCTCACCGCTTCCGGAGACGTCGACCACATCACGATCTCGCTGTGGGGCGGCTACGCGAGCTTCGACCTGAACACCGGTTCCGGAACCATGCAGTACTACAGTCCGAATCGTATGCACGTCCACCGTTGGAACCGACTGAAGATAGAGATCGCCAACGCCACCGTGTCCGTCACGACGAAGGCGGCCGGGGGGAGACGACGAAGCTGGACGGCCCTTACACTCATCTAAATCTTGGCGGCGACTTCGTCACTGGAACCGTGAACGGATTACGTGGCGTCGAAGGGTGCATCTCCTCTCTCGAGCTCAACGGCGGTCGACGAGAGGTGGAACCCACGGGAATGGCTTTTTGTCGAGTCGCTTACCGCCTCGACGATTCCACCTCTGCGATGGCCGAGGAGGGTCGAATAGAGAACATGTCGTTTTCGCTTAAACCGGACGAACAGACGCGAAGCGTTCAACGGCACGTGTTCACGGCCACAAGCAGGACCACCACCGACCGCGTCTCGGTTTTTCTCACCGACGGATACGCGAGAGTCGCCGTGGACGCGGGTTCCGGGCTGATGTTTCTCAACAGCGCAAACCGTGTGCTCACCGGTAGGTGGAACGAGGTTCGATTGCTGTTAGAAGAAAGCTCGATGCAGATCGCGATAGGAGGGGAAACGAGCGAGAAGAAAATGCTGGAAGGCACGTTCACGCATCTGAACCTGAACGGCAAACTGCACATCGGCGCCGAATTAAACGGAACGGCTCGGGGGCTCGAAGGATGCATTACTCCTTTGGTGGTGAACGCCGGTCGACCGATCGCACTGACATGACTTTCTTTCTGCCAAGCTGCGCCGATGCGGCCTCCCGTTGTCGTAGTCGCCGATTTCGATGATCGCCAACCGGAGACGGAGACACCACCCGGATCTCATATCGTCTGACCGACGACACAGGGATGCACACGATGCCATCGTACGATCACATAGACAGTCTCTCTTTTTCAATCAAACCAGAAAAATCGGACGGGCACGTGTTAACAGGGAAAGGACCCACCGATTCCCTCTCGATATTGCTCTTCGACGGCCGCGCGAGCATCTACGTGAACACGGGTTCCGGAGCGGATTTCTACGACAGCGAAATTCCTCTGCAAATGAACGAATGGAACAGACTCCGGATAGGATTCACCGAAGGCTTCATGCACTTTTCGATCGGTCGCGGGCAGAAAGAATGGAAGAAACTGGCAGGTCGGTACACCGACCTCAATCTGGGCGACAGCTACTCCGTGGGATTATACGAAGGTCTCGGCAGCACCGGCGGATGCATCTCGGAGCTGGAGGTGAACGGTCGACCGGTACAACCCACCAGTCTGGCACCTTGCAACGCGAAACCCGATAGTAGAAAGATCAGAATCGGATCGGGCGCGTGTTCCTACTTCGTTGTTACGCAAGACGAAGCGACGCCGCTTCCATTCATAGAAGTGACGTTCTCGTACACGCGCTCGGACCCAAACGACGGCCACGTTCTGCTGTACGAAGGATCGAACTTCGACTTGCACGTGGCTATATGGGGTGGAAGGATGACACTGTTGACGACATCCAAAACCGAAGGAGGAACGTTCGCAAGGTTGAGGTGTCCTTACTCGGTAGCGCCGAACGTCACGGAAAGATACACCCTTCGTCTGGCCGACCGCTCGATGAATTTGAATTCCGACTCTTCCGGTTTAGCGCACGCGGTGATGCCGGCTGAGTTCGTCGTCGACGATCACCCCGACGGAATGTTCTTCTTCGGACGAGCGGACCGTTCGGCAAACGGAGTGATCGATACCTTCACCGTGAACGAATGGATGCTGGATTCCTCAGCCATTCTGGAATGCCCGACGATGATCGAAGCGAACGATAACGCTGTAGCCGATATACGAAACGACACCTGTTTCACATTCAGCGTCCCTACTTCGACCTGTCGGCCCACCCTGGACGTTAGCTTCTATTACACGAGAACGAACACGGACGACGGAATAATATTCAAGTACGTAGAGAGTGAAGGATTCCGCTTAAGAATCTCAATCCTGAACGACGAGATGAGGTTGCTCGTATCGAATTCCGAGAACGAAAAAATCAAGTCGGTAACTCCGACTCCGTCTCCGGGAGTCAGGACGAGATACGCATACCACATACGAAACAACCAAATCTTCTCTACGACGGACGGGATTCCGACTTTGGCAAAGCCCTTCCCGGTGGGGAACGGAATGAAGTTCTGCGAAGGTGTGTACATGCTGGGCAGCAACCGCGAAACCCACGTGACCGCCGCGGGGAAGGTGAGTTCTCTGATCGTCAACGGTTTTGAAGTCGAGCCGGATAATTTGGAAAAGTGCAACGCGACCACGGATGCTCAATCGACCGAAAGACCTTCGACCCCAGCAGTGGACCGATCTCTTATACACATCTAGATGTGTATAAGAGACAGCATCGCATACGCGACATGAAATCCCGGATGCCCACCGTCGGCCGCGTTCGAAACATATCGTTCTCAATCAAACCGGATGAACTCGACGGACACGTGTTCACCGCAGAGGGGGAAAACGACCACGTCTCAGTAAGGCTAGTTTCGGGATACGTGAGCGTGTCCATAAACGCGGGTTCCGGACGGATGTTTCACGGCAACGAAAAATGCCTCCTGTCTACCGGTCGGTGGCACCGAATCTTGCTGGAATTTGAGGAAGATTCCGTGCGAATAACAACGGACTCAGTTCCGTCCGAATGGAAGAGGTTAGAAGGGATGTACACTCACCTCAACCTCGACGGTGACTTCTCCATGGGAACTGTCGGAGACTTCGAGAGCATCGAAGGATGCATCTCCCCGTTGAAGATAAACGGTCGCCTCTTCGTACCACCTGGACTGGCACCGTGCGTTACGAGAATGGACGACGGAGGGTCCTCGACTGTTTTTCTGGACGAACGCACCGGATACAATTTCGTTCGACAAGCGAACGAAACGGATGTCACCACCCAGGTGTGGATGACTTTATCGTTGAAAGCCTATAACGACGAGGGGAGGATATTCCACGTCGACGACGGCAAGGGCGGTGACGCCTTGTCAGTATATCTGAAAGACGGTTTCGTGGAAGCATTATTCCGAACGGGGTCCACGCCGCTTCGAATCCCAGTCCGAAGCGCACCGCGATAGGAGAGTGGAGCTCTTACGGCATAAGCAGGTACTATCTGCACGTCCTGATGAGGATCGATTCGTTCGAAACGAAAACAAACGTGATCGGGGACGACGCAATACTCGACGTGGGAAACGTGTACACGGTGGGCGCTAGTTACGATTCGCCGGGTGTTAACGGATGTCTGAGAGGACTTACGTTAAACCAATGGGAGATTCGAAGCAGGTATAAGAGACAGGTAGTGGGTTCGGCCGTTGTCGTTTTCTTCGTCGTCGATTCTTTCGTCG
>NW_022746901.1:5969-11727 GCF_011630105.1 Anneissia japonica | reverse complement strand
CCTTGGACGTCCGTTGGCAGTTGCCGAATAAGAGAGTGGGTTTCGCGACCGTTCACGTCACCGAAGACCTGACGACCAGCATGCTGAAGGTGGTCGGAGTCGACCTCGACGCTTCCGGAATATACTCATGCTATTCCAACGATTACTTTTCCGCTTCCAGAACCTGGAAGACGAGTCACCGGAACGCTCGCATTGTGGTTGCGGATTCGTTCGTGATCGATCCGACGACGACCGCTTTATCCGAGGGATCCCGAAACTTCCGAGCATCGTGGGTGATCAACAAAGCGTGGTACGGCAAGACGCCCGGTTTCTGGTACAGGGTGTGCTTCGGCGTAAAGGGCCCTCTCCCGAATTAGATTCTCGCAACGATGGTACCTTGTGCGTCGAATAATATGGCGGTCGTTGCGATGTACAGTGATCGGGGAATAGAAGCGGACCGAGAAAAATGCAAGTTTTCGGAAAAGTCGATCTGTTGCATCCTGCCGGACGATCCGTGTCGTAGGTGGAGCAATGCGAAAGGTGTCATCATCGCAACGGACGCGCGCTCCGTCGCGGATGGCAGTTCGTTAAACTTGGTGTGCTACTTTTTCCAACCCGTAATCATTACTTGGATTATGCCCAACCCGGCTCGAGAGGAAAAAGCGTTGGCCGAAGAGTGCGGGTTGATTCATTCTCTTCGTTTGCGAAACGTAACCGCGCGCGACGAAGGTCTCTACGCTTGTTCCGGTTCTAACGGCGTGGTGAGCAACTCGGTGAAAGTTCTCGTCGGCCAGGAAGCGAGACTGTCGACGTCCGTGGACCTGTTTTGTGAAAGGACGACCGCGGTAGATTCTAAGGCGCAGCAGATGGAGAAAGTTTCCTTGTTTCCCGAGGTGCAGATACCGAAAGTCAGGGGAATGATAATCCTGAGATGTACGACGACGCGGTCGACCTTTTCGGTGTCTTGGACGAAAAACGGCAAGGACGTGAGCGACGACAGGAGTCATCGTCAAGTATGCAATGACGGTCACGAACACATGCTGTTCATCGTCAACGTCAAGTTGCGGGATGCAGGATTGTACGGTTGCTCGTACGGGCAGAACACGGCGAACGCTTGGGTGGAAATCGCGAAAGCCGACGCACCTCCCCTTCTCGTCGACGTGAATGGGTTGCCGGAGACAGATGTGACAGCGTGTTCAGCATACCCGACCCCGCCGTCCAGGTGAGAAGAAACGGCTCTCTCGCCTGCTACTACTTCGACAGAAAGACCGATAACTTCGGTCGCCCCGACACCTGTTAGGAGGGAGGGCTAACTTTTCTGTCAGGAGGAGCGACCGAAAATTGCTACGACTTACCTTCTCCGACAAACTCGGATCTTCCGAGGAGCCATCCGTGCAACGCGTTGAAAACCGAACTAGACGTCGTGATCGAGAAAAACTTACTGCACGTGGGAGACACGGCAACGTTAAACATTTACGGCCATAAATTTAGGAATCGGAGATTTAACGTCCGCGCGGAAGGCGTCTTGTCGAGCCACGATCACGAGGAGCACAGAGAAGACAGCATTCCCGTGCCCGATGGTTCGGTGTCGACTACGATTTGCGCTCGCGGGAGGATGACGGTCGTCGAAATCGACACGGAATTCTTGAGGCAAGACCGACACCACATAATTAGGCTGACGGTCGTTTTTTCGCTTCCGAATATACGAAAAGAGGGGAGGTCTTCGTAACCGGCCAATCAACGGGAGATCCGGAAGACGACAAGGGCCCCGGGTTGAAGGCGAGGAACCTATGCGAATTCAGAAGGAAAGCTGCCGGAAAATTTTTAGGTGACGGTCGGACTATAAACTATCCGTATCCGCCCTTCGTCGTGCATGCCGCCGCGAAAAACCTAAGCCTTATTACTTTCCAAGAGCGGTGGAACAACCCGAAGTCGGAAGTGAACGTGGTTTACCTCTTTGGAGTCTCCAGTTCGGCGAAGGTACGATTGAAATTGGATGGCGTGGAACTAGAAAGCTTACCGCAACGCCGAAAAAAATTGGGAAGTCTGATAACCCTCACCTGTCACGACCACAGGATCGTCGGCATCCTGGAGCTTCCGACTATCGTCGAAAAAGCGAAGGTTTTCGCAACGATACAAGAAGGAAACGAGAACTTCGTAGTCGGCCGAACGGTTCGGGTTTACAGGAACGGCGACGAGCCGATCATGAAACCCTCGACGTTCGGATGCGACGAAAGGCCGATCGAATATCTCGGCGTTCCTATTCAATACCGGGAGCCATCCCGCCATTATCTACCAGATGAACTTATGCGAGAATAGAATGTATATTTTGTGTGTGTGTGTGTGTTTGTGTAGTAAATAAAGAGACTATCGAAAACAAAATAATTCTTTGTAATCAATTTTATTTAATTGGTATATCATATGCATTCGTAATTCAACAACCGTTCGTTCCAGTAATTGAGATACCGATCGTCGAGTTGAACGACGTCGGTTAAAGAACCGTCGAATCCCAAATTTCTCGCAAACTCTGCAAAGTGTACGAACGCCCGAGCAACGTCCACGTCGACGTTTAGGTGAAGGGACGTCATCGCGAACGGCGACTCGAACAACCCGTGAAAGTTGACGATTGCCTTGATGCCGCTGTCGTCCGAAGCGAAAACGTGCGCTCCGCCGCAGAAATCGTCGGACAGGAATCCGTGATCGTCGGAGCCGAGGACGATTGAAAACAGGAACTCCTTCATGTCTTTTCAGTTGGACGTTCGCAGAGAAAGTGATCTCCCTCCTCCGTGTTCGTTCGCTCTAAACTCTTCCGGAGTTCTTCCTTCGTAGAAGAGAAAACCTCTTCGAGGTAACCTTTCGAGGCACCATGTTCATCATCTTCGTAGCGGGCACCCGGCCTTCCGGGAAGAGGAGCGGGACGGCGGTAACGATAAACCCGTGATCGAGGGTCGTCGTCCTGTCCACCACTTTGATTTTGACACCGAACGTTTCCGATCGTGAGAAGACGACCCTGTCGACTATCCCGTTGAGACCGATCCTGTACACGTAATCGCCGTCGGACACCCAATCTCCAGGCGTCGGGTGCGAAGGGATCGACGTGGATTTGAAGGAGCCGGACGGAACGTGAACGGTCGTGACGACGTTGCCGTGGAAGGCAACGACCGCGTCGCTTTCAGGAAAAGAATGCAAAGTTAGACGCTCGCTGTCCTTCTGTCTGTGCTCTTCCGGGACGGCGATCGGATGTCTGAGGATCACCTTCCATTCTCCGTGCGTCCTCCTACCCGCTAATCCGCAGCTCGCACGTCTCATCACGATCAGAAGGTGATCTCCGTGTCCGTCGACGTACCACAGACACAGGTCGGAGTGGTGCCGGCAGGCGGCGTGCGCGACGTAGGAATCGACGCCGACCTCCTCGAAGTTCGCGTCCACCTTCCAGATGCCGCCGCCTTGTCTCTCGTTCGACAGATCGTACGTTTCCAGTTCCTTAGGGTCCCCGCCGCTCAGCAGTAGGACGTGTTCGTCGATCCGGCACAATGACACCGACTCGTTCGTTCGCGGCACCAGCGAATCCGACAATCTGACGAACGTGCCGTTGATCGGATTGTAGCGGAGCAGGCGCATCGAGCAACCGTATTCGAGGCTCCCGTCCGGACAAACCATGTACGCGAGGTTCCTTGCGACCGCCGTTCGGTAAAAAGAAGCGATCATGGAGGAGTTCTGGACGTGTACAAATGGACGAACGGAAGGTTTCGGCGACGGCACGCAGGAGAAGTGCCGAAGGTCGCCGTCTGCGGAACGTTGTGACGGACGCCGAGCGCGTCGTTCTCGTTCATCGAGTTGTGCCGGAAAACGGACTTGGCGTATTCGGTCGCGTCCTTGAAGAGCTGATCGATGGACGACAGATGAAAGAGCTTGCGGTGGACGCTCAGCAGCACATTTTGTCATCTGGCCGAGAGCCTCTTCAGGAAATCCACGTCTGAAGGTTTCACTAATGACCTCACCCCGGATCGTTCAGCAACCTCGGTCGAATCAGACCGACCAGCGCGTGCTTGTCCCGCTTGCTTTCGCCGGGATTGGAGGTCAGCCATTTCCGGACCAGATGCAGCAGGTATCCTTCGGACGCGTAGTAAACGTTTTCGATCTTCGGACCTTTCACCGGATCGTCGTGTCTGGACGTATCGAGCCACGTGGCCAGCTCGTGCAATCGAAGCTCCTGCTGATGAAGCATCAGCTTGCCGAACGTCCTGCTCACGGCCGAATCGACGGCGTTCATCAGGGTCGGGGAACAGATGCGTACTGCGGTTCTCCTCGCTCTGAGCAGATCGTTCGCTGATAGTTCGTACACGGCCGAAACGAACACGCAGATCGCATCCTTGCAACCCGTCCGCTCTGCCATGTCCAAGCAGGCGACGCGCTCGTCGTACGAGAGCGCGTCCACGAAATCTCGATCTCTGTCCTCGTTCATAAACTTGATCAGAGCACTCACCAGTCTTGAATCGGACGCGTCGTAGAGATCGACGACCCCGTTCGGCTTCCGGCTGTCGAACGTCGCCGTTATCCACACCTTCGTCGTCTCGAACTCTGCAACGCGAACTTCGATCTGCTCCGAGCCTTTGAAGCACAGAGGATTCGTACGTTCGCCGACGTACGCGAGGTCGTTCCTCCCCTTCAGGTGATTCACCAAAAGCGACATCATCCTGCCGGTTCGAGGACGTTCGTGACTCATGCCTGTTCCGGGTACATAAATAACACATTTATGTTTTCCTACAACTGCCCCTCTAAAGTTAAGACGTGTCTCGGAAGATGTCTGCTAGATTCCGACCTTACACGAGACGATGGAACGTGGATGTGTTGCCAGAGACGAGGGTGGACGTGGTGGAGCGTCGTGGCGGACGCCGACTGAACGTCGACCTTTCCGCTGGCAACGCGCGAAAGCCCAACCTCGGAGATGGCAGGAGCGCCATGTTTCCGGTGTCGACCCGCGCTCAGAAACCGAACGTCGGCGTCAGGGACGTGACGACGTTTCACGAGTTTTTCGACAGACGGCTCGTGTTCAACCGAGGGGAAATGCTACTCCTGTTCAACGGTCAAGATAAGATGTCGACGGCAATGCCTCAACCGACGAATCCTTACGAACTGCCAGAACCCTGCTCCAATCCCAACCTCGGCAAGAGGACGGTGCCGTTGGCCCAGCTGCAGAGCATGATCGACGAGGAGGCGACGCTAGAGATCAACGAAGATTTCGACTTTGACGCACCGTACTCCGAGTACGTGGAAACCGTGTGCGGACGTCGCGGCTTCGACAGTTTCGGGTCGGTGCTCGCGAGGATGCAATCCCGACGCGACTTCAACGCCTACTTCCAACCCATCGGATACCAACTTTCGTACAGTGGCAAGGACGCGTACTCGGGCGAGGCCTTCCCGTGCATAACCACCCAACACTGCGGAAGGATGATCACGACTCTGTCCGGCGCGCACGAAACCAGTCGGGAGGCGCGCGCCGGCACCAAGGTCTACCTGGTCGTCGGCATGAGAAAGTGCGACGGACCGACCGTGCTCAATCATCCGTACCCGACGTTGCTGTTCTGCGACGATCGACGCCAGCTGCACGAACGCATGAAGGTGGCCAACTACGTTTGCCGGACGAGGACCGGACGCGTCACGCCGTGCATGGTGAAGGCGATAGGCGAATTCGTCAGCGACTATCGCGGCAGGAACAGGAGTCCGCAACTCGAACTGTTCATGAAGACAGACTTCGAAGCTCATCATTTCGAGCGAT
>NW_022746901.1:0-5916 GCF_011630105.1 Anneissia japonica | reverse complement strand
TTCGTGTCCGCATTAAACGTTCGAAAGGAGGCATGGGAAAGTCGAAGGAATTAGCAGAGAAGCTTCAGAAGGAGTTGGACGAGATGCACCAGTCCAAACGTGCGATGCTGAACGAGATGGACCGTCTACGAGCTCGAGCGGACGCAGCGGAGAGCTACGGGCACCCGCCGCCCTCGGCGCCCGATTACGTCGGACTGGGACGGGTCGCCGTCGGAGTCGAGGTGGACGCCGCTAACAAAGAACTCGACAGGGTGAAGAAAGAACGAGATTTTCTCATGCAGCAGATCGATAGATTTAGAAACGATTGTCAGTCTCTGAAGAACGACGAAAACGTCGGGAATGTGTATAAGAGACAGGCGCTCCTCAGGGAGCAGTTGGACAAAGCGAAGAACGACTACCAAGTTCTGAAGAACATGCTTCCGGACACCGTGAGGTTGTGCAAACAGTACAAGAGCCTCTCGGATATGAACTCCCTGCTGAAGGCTCAGTGCGAATCGTACAAGCATGACTTCAAGCACGAGCGCCGCGATCGAGAGCTTATGGCATCCCGAAGCAAGGCGTCCAACGAACCGAAGATCAGGTCCATCATCAGGCAGCTCCAGCAGCTGTTGCGGAGAGGACACGACGACGTGGAGGTGGATGGTGCCGGGGAGGCAACGACGAAGAAAGCAGCAGCGACGAAGAAGTTCGCGGTGTGTGTGCTGCTCGTCCGACGAACGGCATTTTCGATCGGTCGATCCCTCCTCACTCGGTCGACGTCGAACTGCTCACCGCGTACGACAAGCTGCTGGCGCAGCACGGAGAGAATGTGTTTTGAAAAACCAATAAAAGAGGAAACAAAAACAAAATTGTTATTAGTTTCGCATTTTTTTCTTCTCTATCTAACTTCTATCTGTGTCAAACGAATAAGAAAATAACTATGGACCTGTACAACTTCTCGGGCCACTTAATGGACGGTGCTTTCGGAAGCGATTACTCGGCGATCAGAAGAGCCGACGGACTGCCGGTCGCCGTGAAGGTAGTGAGAAACTCCTCGGCGTCCTACCTGACGAACGAATCGGGCGAAACGATATTGGCGGAGGCGCACTTCCTTCAGGTGGTCTCGGGGATCATAGGTTGCATTGGATTCGTGGACGTTCACCAGGTCAAAGATTGTCATTTACTCGTGATGGAACGGCCGCTTCGGAGCTCCGACCTATTTCAAGTTCTGGAGAAAGTCGGCAGTATCCCGAAGGAGAGATGCAGATGCTTCTTTCGGCAAATCGTGGACGCCTGCGTCGGTTGCTTGAAACGAAACGTAGTTCACGGAGACCTGAAGATGGAGAACGAGATCGTCGATCTGGACACGGACAGGATCAAGCTGGTGGACTTTGGTTTTGCCAAATTCGTCGACGACAAACCGATCACCAGCGCTTTTGGAACCACCGATCATTACCTTCCTCCGGAGATGCTGAAACATCGATTCATGTATGCAGTTCCGGCGATGATCTGGTCGATCGGAATCATGGTGTTCGAAATGATCACCGGAGAAGAAGTAGAACGCGGCCGTCGACCGTACTTGCAGTTAATCGAAGACGCGGAGCTACTTTCGCTCCTCGATCAAATGCTGGTGGTCGACTGGAAGAAGAGGCCGTCGCTGAAACAAGTGTCGGATCATCCATGGACGAATAAACTGACTGCGAATGGGGAATATGTTCAATAGAAGACGAGATGTACAGACGGATGCATAACAACGAATTTCGCTTGCAATTTCACGTCCCCGGGTCGGAGGGAGACGACTTCGTTCGACCGACGTGGCGCAGAGATCGACCGCACCACCCCGTCATGGTAAAGGAGATTTTGAGGCCTTGCCCCACGTCAAGATGGAAGGGTGCGCAGCTGCCCGAGGAAGCGGTGTTCATGGAGATATAAGAGACAAAACAACGCGAAGAAGATATTCGAGCAGGTGGTGCGAGCATGCGTCGGCTGTCGAGACCGTGGTTTCTACCACGACTCGGTGGACGAGAACAACGTGCTCGTCGACTTGATCACGGACGGCGCCGAACTCGTAAATTTCGGGTCGGCCTTGAAAATCGACGAGCGCAACAGATCTGTGTTGGAAACGCTGCGTCGACTCGTTGACATCACTGCATCGCCGGATGACCGGAAGAGAATATTTCGTCGGACAAGAAGCGGCCACTCTCGACGACTTGATGAGATGGGTGGTAGACGACACCGATTCCCGAGAATAAATATTTTTTTTTACAAATGTTGTCCTTTCCAACCCTCCCCCCGAAATTTGTTTGTATACTATGTCAAATGAATATTGAAATAATAAATAAAAGACACACACAAAAATATATATGGTATTACTTTCTTTTTATTTTTAATTTGTTCTACGAAGACTTGTCTTCGGATAACTCTTTAATGAGCTTCTGTATTTCCTGACACGTAGCCTTGTAAGTTCTGAAGTCTTGCTGGGAGGGAGCCTCGCCGTCGGTCATCTTGGAAGCCATGGATCTTTCGAGGCTCCTGAACAAAAGCAGCTGCTCTTCGCACACTCGTCGATAACTGGGCACGACGTGACGATCGAAGTGAACCTCCACTTCTTGCGAGGTGACGTCCTCCATCGTCGGTTCCATCGACGCCAGCGCTTCGCGGATGTTTTCGACGACCCGTGGCCGCTCCCGGACGCCGTAGGATTCGTAGAGGCGCTCGCCCTTCAGCATCGGATGGTACTCGTCCGAGCGTTCGTCCGAGCTGCAGTACTGTCTCTGTTCCTTGTCCACGTCGAACGCGCACAGTCGGCAACCTTCCATGTTTTCGGTCGGTTTTCTTCGCAACACCCAACACATGTATATATGTGTACGAGGGACGCGACGTAGAGCATCAGACCGAGGTCCGACATGGCCGAACCATAGTACGCTGCCTGCAACAGGTGTCAGTGGAACCCGCCCATGCCGAACGGGGAACTATGCATCATGTGCGCCAGCTCTTCTCAACTCTGTCCGGAATGCCTCCGGCCGTTGAACGATTGCGATTGCTTTAAAACCCCGCCCAGTACCGCGTCGTCCGCCGAATCCGCAACGTCGTTCTTGGAAGCAGCAAATGGCATGTCGCCGTTCGGAGGGAGAGATTGGGACCGTGAGGAGGAGGAAGAGGAAGAACTGTCCTTCCCGGAATCTTCGTACGAGAGTCTCGACGGCACTTCTTATTCGGAACGACGACGCTCTTTCTCAAACGTCTTTCTTGGAATCGTCGTACGGGAGCGTCGACGCCACTTCGCATTCGGAGATGCTACGTCGGGTCGACGACTTGATCGAAACGATCGACGATTACGCCGAACAGATCAAAGAAGACCCAGAAGAATCTGAGTGGACGCCCGAATGCCGCTCGTTGGCCTTGGAAACCAGAAAACTGGACGTAGATGAATGGCTCGATTTAGGTAACGAGAAAGAAGAGAAGAGGTCGATGGTCGTCTGCGAATACTGCACCGCCGAATGGGACGGATTCTCCCAGTGCGAATGCAATCTCGGATTTTGAATTTGTCGAAAGAATAAACAAAATAAAACATGAAATCATTAACGTTAACTGGTTATTCTTGCGTTATTTATTTTTGTATCTTTTTTTTTAAATATTAATCTCTTACATTCGATAAAGAGATTGGAACGTGCTTCACCCGAAAGAAACGGGGCGATCAAGGCGAAGTCGACGCCGGAAGCATAGCGAGGGCGTACATAGTCGAAGAATCCGAACGAAATCCGTACTGCGTCGCACTCGATCGGTTGGCGGAGAGCATTCCGTTCGGAGTGAGAGCAAAGGACATCGTCCCTCGAAACGCGAGCGATCCCAAGAGGCGATATCCTCGGTGTTCGAAGAGGGTACCGTGAACTGGGGACGCATCGTCGTCTCCTTAGTGATCGCTCGCGAGCTTTCGCGTTCGAACACGTTCGAGAAGAAGGCAGTTGCACGCGCAGTCGGAGTCCTTCTCGACGACAGATGTGGAGATTGGGTCAGACGGGAAGGTGGTTGGAAACGCATGCTGCACTTTCGCGTCGACAGAAGGGTATTAGCGATTTGGTAGTGAAAGTGGGCTCGGAAAAAAGACGTCGATCCATTTCGGAATGTCGTCTCGACGTCGTCGACAGTCGTCGGAAGACGAACAGGAAGACGAACGTCGTCTCCCGCCCGTACCAGTAAAGGTAAAGAAGAAGTCGAATATCGTATGGATAAGTTCCGAAGAAGACGAATCGGACAACCAACCGGGAACGTCGAGGTCGGGAGGATCTTCCTCGGCAAGAGACGGCACCGGAGCCTCTTCGTCGAGAATGACCGTTGGCGCCTCCAGCGACGGCGGTAAGTCTTCCGGTTCGAGAAACTTTGCTGCCAAATCTTCGAGAAACGGTGTCCCACGCAAACCGTTCTCGTCGAGGAAAACCGGCGACGCCAGCAAAAAACCGAATGCGACGGCAACGGTTCGGCCGGTGGGCTACGTCGATTATGCCAGACCGGACAACGCGTACGTAGCTGGAGGCGACTACGACGACCACGACCACGACCCCTGCAGGCACAATCCGTTCTTCGACGGTCCGCTGAGAGAAGGAACGGATCCGCAGTACAGGGTGAAAGGCAACATGCAGGCGCTGAACAACATACACTTCGTGGTCGACGACGTGAACGACGTCATCTGGTACAAGGTTCCTCGATGGTTGGACCCGAAAGCCGTGCAGCAGTTGAGCCGTAAACTGAAGGTCGAGGACATCACGTACGAGAGAAGAACGCGACTGCTGGTGGATCTGA
Organism: Anneissia japonica; assembly: GCF_011630105.1. Classification (NCBI taxonomy): domain Eukaryota; kingdom Metazoa; phylum Echinodermata; class Crinoidea; order Comatulida; family Comatulidae; genus Anneissia; species Anneissia japonica. The sequence continues at coordinate 1,137 of NW_022746901.1, read as the reverse complement.
CGAACGTGATTTCCTCTCGCGAGAAAGGAAATCTGATAAGAAATATGATATGCGACACGCTTCTGTTCTGGTCTCCTCTGATACACGACATGTTCGTGAAGAAACCCGTTCAGATGGCGAGTTGGCTCTCCCGGATACCGCCGAGTCTGATCGATCACATGATCAACAGACCGGAGCGCTTGAGCGGACACGACGAGGACGTGCATCGTCTCGTCGCCGTCTGGGTGGCGTCGTTCGCGGACAGCGCCGTGGATTCTTTGCGAATGGGTCTGTTGATGGACGCGGGCAAATTCTCGCCTTACGGATGGAAGGACGGCGAAGGAGTGCGGGCGCTGGCCCAGCTGCGAACGTCCGACCGGATAAGGACGTTGATGAAAGAATCGTCTCCGTATTCCAAGCGGGACGGAAAGCAGAGAATTTCGGGTCCGCCGAGCATGTTCATCGTAAAGCCGATAGGAGACACTTTCGGTCGACATACCATGACGAACACGACCAGGTTGGTGCTGTCGGGAGACCACGAACGCACGTTGGGAGTGTTGGGGTGCTCGAGCGATTCCGCTCTGTACGTCTGCTTCGAGGACGATTTCCCGGTGGCCAAGTGCAGTTCGGATACGTTGCAGAAAAGAGGCGTGCAGAAGTGGACACGGATCACCACGATGCCGCGCTCGTGCCGTCGGTCGAAACTGCAGATGCTCTGCTACCGCGACAGGTTCCTGGTGTTCGTCGGAGGAAAGGACAGGAGGGGGGGCGCCGGCCGACTTAATCGACGTGCTCGGAGAACAGATGGAACGACGCCAAGCAGAGAAATACGGTTACGTGTACGACATGGAGAGAGATTTCTGGACGAGGTTCGATTGCTTCCACCGTTGGTTCTGGTGCAAGGCGTGCAAACGTCGAACTCCCGACAACAATCTGGAGGTTCTGATGTTCGGTAAGGTGCTCGGCGCCGCCGTCGGGAACAAGAATTCGTTGGTGCGGGTGACGGTGAGTGAGAGAGCTCTGAACGAGATTCCGCGTGGCCGAATCCCGCGTAAGGTCAAAAGCACCTTCGTCATAAACGAGGCTCCGGTCAATTTTGTGGTCGAAGATTGTTCCATCGTCTCGAGCGAAAAAACGAACTCGATCGCCGTCGTCAGC
>NW_022746900.1:0-1074 GCF_011630105.1 Anneissia japonica | reverse complement strand
ATATTTGAAAGAGAATTGTCTCAGCTATAACATACTCAAAGTTGGAAGACGATCGACCAAGGATAGGCGAGATACGCTCAAATGCGTATTTTCAAAAATGACGTCATAGCTATAATTCACCTCCTTTGAATTCAGATGCCAATATGATGACGTCACAATGTCCGATCAGCCATTATGATCTATAAAATCATATTTACAACTTATGTGCTTTCAGAATATGTAATAAAAATTGGGGGTCACCTTTCAATCTAAGGAGCTATAACTGATTAAAAATAGGTCTGATTTTAGCATATTTCACTGTATAACAGCAGAAATACGCGCAAAGATACCTATGTTTGATGCGCTCGTACGGCATTCTTATTGGCCAAAAGATGACCGAAAAGAATGCAAATTTGTGAAAACAATTTCAGGAACCCAAAATATGTAAAAAAACCTAATTTCTAACTTCCATACGTACTGCGCAAGTAAAAGTGCGCGCGCGTAGTGGAAAATTATGAAAAATTTTGAAATGCTCAAAATGGACTGAAACGTGCTCTATTTTAGTCAAAAAGTGATTTCGAGCATTTTGAAAATTTCACGCACGCGTGCACGTGCGTAGTGAAGCACACGCGTCAAATTAGGGTACAGTACATTCAACATTAACCCGAAGTTAATGCTCATTTAATACGATTTCGAAATGGCAATTGGTTAGGCTGATATGATCGATAATGTAAAAACGCAAAATTGCGCGTAGATGACGTCACGCATGACTGAGCGCGATGAAAAGCTTACCATGACTATAGATGTGTATAAGAGACGACGTCACGCATGACTGAGCGCGTTGAAAAGCTTACCATGTCTATTCCAGACCAAGCCAAATGTTCGCTGACAGCGATTGTGCGTAACTCGTGGCATTATTTGAGATATCGTGCGAACAGAAAAGGGAGAAAGAAAGAAGAATAAGAAAAAAAAGATGATGATGATGATCCTGACAATAACAAGAGGTGATCCGCTAGTGTAGCGGATCACCAATTAAAATCGTGTACATTACACCCATACACCGCAACGCTCGAGTTTCAAAATACGGGAAACTAG
>NW_022746899.1:0-1112 GCF_011630105.1 Anneissia japonica | reverse complement strand
TGTCACTAGCTGCAAATTTCTTGGTTTAATAATGGATGAATGTTTAACTTGGAGTCAACATACAACTTATATTGCAAATTTAGTTTCAAAATATTCTGGTATTCTCTTCAGACTAAAGCCAATCTTACATGTTAATGTTTTATCATCTTTATATAAGACCTTAGTTCTTCCTCATATCCAATATTGTACTTTGATTTGGGCTGATCGTAATAATTGCTGTCTTGAAACTGTTTATTGCAAGCAAAAGCACATAATGCGTCTATGTACAAATTCACAATTCCATGAACATTCACCACCATTATTTCCCAGTCTTCAAATTATTTTCAAATTATTTTGTTAAGAGTAAATTCAGTTCATGATTATGGTACCAGGTCCTCTGATATGTACCGTCCACATAATTTTGTTACCGATATGGCCAGAAATACTATCCGAAGGCATGGTCCGATTCTATGGAATAATATTGATGCTTCAATTCGTAATTCAATATTTGTCAAAATGTTCAAAAATGTATAAAAATTATTTTGTGTTAACATATCAATAAGGATCCTTTATATGTTTACATTCATGCATACTTTTATTTAGTTCATATCCTGCCAAAATGTTTTTTGTCACTGTTGTATCACGTTAAATGTTTGTCCGTGTAATTGTCAATAATTTTGTTTAGGTGGCCAGTGGTATACGAGCTCTGCTCTTTTGTTGGTCATCCTTCCTTTGATCAATATATGAAAATGTTAAGTTTTTGGAAAATAAACTGAAACTGAAAATGAAACTGAAACTGAATTACGTAAGTCTTCAACACTCACGGTGAGCACGTTAACAAAGAAAATGACGTAACATCAAAACAAAAGCATGAAAGTTTTCCAAGCGTGAAGCCTGTTTTCTTTAAAGACAGTGACGTGCGAGGATAGAGGGATGACTTTTTGAGCGACGAAATTATATACTTCGCATTTGTGCAAAATCATCGGTGGAGAAAATCTTGAAGGAATACCCCCTGGGGGCTTCGCCTTTGGAAGCCACGGGTATTTGACGAATTATGGCGAATTTTTATTACTTATTTGATAGGCATCGAGTTACTATAATGACTTCATGAGGCTACGTTTTCCAATGTCGAA
>NW_022746898.1:0-2101 GCF_011630105.1 Anneissia japonica | reverse complement strand
CAATGCTATCACCTTGTATTGATAATTGTCAAGATGTCTCCAACTTTGAAACTCAGGTCTCCATCTTGCTCAGCATTGTAATCACATACAGCTTCAAACAGATCCATCTGAACAAATCAAAATCATGTTATCATTAATATCATTATTAAATAGAATCACTGCTTTTCTACCAGCTGCAGACCCAGACCATTGCTCCTTTTGCCATGGCAAAGTTCAGGATGAGACATAAAAATTCAAAAGATATAGGCCTAGAAAACTGCAGCACCAATGATCATGTGAGTTCAACTCGCACCTATTCACTTCGTATAGTTCTTTTGTTAGAAATTCAGTTTTAAAACCCTCACATCATTTCAACGTCAAGAATATTCATCCCTGAATATTTAATATTTTTTTACTTTATTTCTCTTTTATAATAGTTCGAGCAAACAATACATGAAAAACATGCATGAAACCATAAAAAAAAGAGATCAAAAAACGGTAGCCCAGGAGGAACCTGAGTATAATACAGTATGAAATTTTATCATCATTATCGTTTGTAAAAATATTCTTTGATTACTTACTCCTTGTTCAAATGTGTGAGCATCTTCATCCTCTTCATTTTCAGTTGGCTTTCCACCCAGTTCTTCTTCAAATTCAGATTCCTCCTCCTCCTCCTCCTCCTCCTCTTCTTCTTCCTCATCTTCTAATTCTTCCTCTTCTCCTTCCTCACTACCATATTATACAAATTAAATAACAGTTATGACTTCTTACTACGAATTCAAACAAAATATGGTCACCATACTTTCATGAGCATAAATATAAAGTAATTTTTATGCAAAAATGATGATGATGATGATGATGATGATAAAACAGTATGATATGATGGTAATGACAATGATAATGTCAATAAAAATGAAGATGATAACAATTATAATTATAATGCTCTAGAAAACCACAGGTGGATGGGTGATAACATTGGTAAACTCTAAGAGTAGATTTTAAGAATGGACAAGTGAGTTAATAAAAGTGGGTGGAGGGCCATGAAATACAGATTTTTTAATATTTAAAAACTGGGGGAAAAGGGGAGTAACTGCCCATTTTTACACCTTATTCCCCCAGTTTTTCGTCAAACAACTTTTTTCTGTCTTAGAAAAATCAGTTCTACAACATATAAAAAAAATGTTTTCCTCCGGAGCCTGACTTTAACTTTATACTGGGTGAAAAATTCAAGCCTTGGTGGCCCCCCCACCCACCATAACTACATCCCTAAATGATGGTGGTTATGATACCAATTATCAAAATATGTATACTTTGCTTTTAAAGAAAGACAGACCTATTTGCAGCACTAATTGTTAATATTATTGTGTTTACATTTGTATAAGGGCCAGAGGCCTCTAGTTCAATAAAGTCTCCGTTTAGGAGAAATGATGATGATAGTAATTAAGATAATTCTTATGATGATATGGTGATAATGATTATGATTAGGTTGATCATTTTAAGGTGTACTATATAGTATATGTCAACTGATTGGTTGATTGGTAGAATGACTGATTAAATAATGCATTGTTTGATTTATGCAAATTACCTTTCTTCTTCATATTCTTCCTCATCTTCTGTCACTTCCTCCTCGTCCAGTTCGTCATAGTCCTCCTCATCCTGTCAACAATTATCAGAAGATACGTAAACTCAAACAGTTTCCTCAACATGTAAATTGGATTAAGTTAGATTTGAACAAAAAAATCCCACCTCATATTCATCTTCCTCATCTTCCTCATCTTCATATTCATCCTCGTCCTCATCCACTTCCGCAATTTTTCCTTTCTTCACATCCGTTTTCTTCCCTTGTATATCAGTAGCTTTTCGTTTACTGCTTTTCTCCTCTTCTACTTGTTTTCCCTTTCCATTTTTCTTTTCCTCTTTTTTCTTTGAAGTAGACCCTGTATTTTCTTGCTTCATTTTCCTGAAAATGTAAAACAAAAAAATAATCTTCAAATATCACAAAATACAAAATAATATTTTTGGTTGGCTCTACATTAAATCCTTTTATGGCAGTTTATACAAACTCTTCCTCTTGATGATACAACACTATTTGTACAGTGGTGGCGCCATGTGTGGGGGGGGG
>NW_022746897.1:0-898 GCF_011630105.1 Anneissia japonica | reverse complement strand
ACGAACTTGGCTTACTTCATCATGTTTATTCTCAGACTACAAATCTGTTTCATATGGCCACACTCGTCAGGTCGAACTACAAAACATGAATGGCACAATATAGGCCTACAAAGTCATACATACTATAATTGCATGTCTAATTAGCTGATTATATTGAAATTGTTAAAGAATTGCTAGGGTCGATAGTGACTGAGCTATCTTTGACTGAGTAAATGTTTCCTTCTATGTCTGCATGTGAATTACTAGCTCATTTTTACTGTTAAATGAACATAGTTCAGGGTGACATATGATAATAAATTGTAAAATTGCATCGTTTAGTAATATTCGAATATGCTTTGCATTGTTTGATGATTTTCCATTTGATAGTGTATTTAATGTTAGAATCTGAAAGGGTCCATATATATTTGCTTAGTTCCATACTATTTTTTTGTTTTGCATTTCGGAATGAACTTGTATGATTCCTATATCTGGTTTTGAACTTGTTTTCAGTCCGAGTCCCACGTATGTTTTCTTTCTTTCAGATTGTCCTCTCTACAAGGTACGAATAAGAAGCAAACTGTAAATATATCTGTAGGTGAAGATCCTCAATTATTTTTTGAGAAACGTAATGATCATTTTAATAGATTTACATGACAATTAAAGAAAAAATAATGGTCTAAACAAAGACAATAAATACGGAAAAGCAGTTTTCTCAGTCTCCCCTAATAAAGTTCTTATGGTTAGATACCCTCCACCCCCTGAAACTCAAACCGACAAACACAAGTAAAGATTTGTATAATGAATATGTGAAAATTGGATAAAAACTGCTAAAATTCTCTTTTTAAAAATAACTCCTCCCTCCTCCTTCCTATTTTTTCTGGTTTTTTTTTTTTTTAATTTTAATTTTTTTTTTTTTTTT
>NW_022746895.1:0-834 GCF_011630105.1 Anneissia japonica | reverse complement strand
TTGAACAGATTCAAATACCACCAGATACACTCTATTACACAATAGGTACGGCTAGAAACAAATATAAAATATTTATTAAAATATCAAATTCCTCTAACTCATCAGAAAATACTGGCGCGGAGCCAAACATTTCACTGTAGAACCCCCAACAGGCAAAATATTGGGTGATTTCAAGGGGGTCGGGCAAAAAGTGTTTGGAACCATATTGAACGACTCTATATCCTCTGTTGATCTAGGATTAAAACTAACATACAGTTATATGTCATCAGCATATTTATGAAAGGAAATATTAAAACGTCTAAAAATACTAGAAACAGAATTAAAATGTGTCGTAAAAATGGATAGTCCAGCCACTGACCCTTGTGGAACTCCGTACATAACATCACGGAACTTTGACTTTGAAACATTACATTGTAAAATGTCATTAAGATCATTATTATGCAGGTGCTCTCTAAATCTAGATATAGCAGGGTACTCAATAATCTTACCTAATGTATGGAGATTCAAAACGGGTCTGTAGTGTTTTAACAATTCTGGATTAAGATTATTTCTCTTAATGATAGGAGTGATAACTGTATTACGAAGGTATACCCAGTTAAAAAAAAATGTAATGATCGGCGACAAAACATCAGCTTTAAGAGCCATGTGGGCAAAGGGTCTAATGTGGACGATTTGTTAGCGATTTTTGCTACAATTTTACAAATCTTATCTTCATCAACAGGTTTAAAACTGTTCAACCATTCATTAATATCATCTATATTATAATAAAAATTAATAATAATAACAATAATAATAATAAATAAAATAATAATAATAAATAATAATAATAACAAA
>NW_022746894.1:0-626 GCF_011630105.1 Anneissia japonica | reverse complement strand
TTCATGGCCCTTTTATTAAGTTGAACCCCAGGGTGAACACAGAGGGCCGAAACCTATCTTTGATGCTTCCAAAAACCTTCATGCAGTGCTTTTATGTCATTTGATTCTCAGTTTTAATATTACTTTTTACAGGTGATCAGTGTCGGGCCGTAAAAGACTAGGGGTTTGCTATAACTGTGCCCACCACAATGCCGAACACTTCACAGTTACTTTCATCACGTTACTAGATAATACTAGATAATCTAGGTTATTTTTTGGGGCGGGGAATAAGGGGGTGTCTGGCAGACATACACCACCATCAGAATTGTCTGGCGGTGGCCATTCATAATAACTTGGACTACGATGAAATTTTACAGTAAGTTTCATCATTACCTAATGTAGGTCAATTCTGGTGGTAGGGAATAAGGAGATGTCCGGTGGGTAAACCCCACCACTATAAATGTTCATCAGTGGCCACGGGTACTATGCTAAACATTTTCCAATATGTTTCATCGGGTAACTCCGCCACAAACTTTTGACTGTCATTGTGGTCACTCATGTTACATATAACATGTCATGTCATGTAACATTCCACAGGTTTCACTAGATAATGTTGATCATTTTTTTCCTTTTTTTGGGGGGGGGGG
>NW_022746893.1:0-554 GCF_011630105.1 Anneissia japonica | reverse complement strand
CGTACCGTGTAAAAGTCTACTTTCAAATAGTGCTGAACTTTTGGTTATAAAAAACACCTTTATGACCGTCCTATTTTGGTAAACTTTTAGTATGTTGTTTTACATATAATTAAGTTTATATTTAGACCATAAAACGTTTTGTTGCAATTTGGTCCAGTCAAATCCGTATTTCCGGTGGACTAAAACAAAAATCACACAGCACTAATTTGTTGTCACTCCGCTCTGTGTTATCAATCCCATGAGCCTTTTCGTTGAATCTAACGCGTACTATCATGGATAGGAATGTTCTATATTCTACGCGTATAGCGCGGAAAATGCGTGCACGTCATAAAAACACGTAGCAACCAAAGATACTAGAAATACAAGATAGAGTTCTCGCATTGTAAAAATGAGGCGGAAGTCGTGCCCAACGTAGGCGGCGCCCTTCTTTTTATCCATGCAAGTTTCCTATACTTCGTGCCCAACGTACAGGGCGCCCTTCTGTTGCTTAGTATATCCAGACGGTACAGGCGCCCTTCCTTTTCCACTAATGGAGGAAAACTTTTTCACTAAGA
>NW_022746892.1:0-797 GCF_011630105.1 Anneissia japonica | reverse complement strand
TCGAGTACAAACTCGCGTCCTCGTCCTGCCGACCGACCTCGAGTACGCGGACGTCCAGTAGACGGGCGTGGAGCACACGGACGGATGTCGAGTACACAATCGAGTCCACCACTCGCCGACAGACCTAGAGTACGCGGACGTGGAGTAGACGGATGTAGAGTAGACGGACGTGAAGTAGACGGACGGAAGTCGAGTACACACTCGCGTCTTCGATCCGCCGACCGACCTCGAGTACGCGGACGTCCCGAGTACACTCGCTGTCTCTTATACACATCTAGATGTGTATAAGAGACAGGACCTAGAGTACGCGGACGTGGAGTAGACGGACGTAAAGTAGACGGACGTGAAGTAGACGGACGTGAAGTAGACGGAGGGAAGTCGAGTACACACTCGCGTCTTCGATCCGCCGACCGACCTCCAGTACGCGGATGTGGAGTAGACCGACGTGGAGGAGACGGACGGATGTCTAGTACATACTCGCGTCCGCGACCCGCCGACCGACCTCGAGTACGCGGATGTCGAGTAGACGAACGTTGAGTACACGGACGGACGTCGAGTAGACGGACGTGTCCTCGACTCGACTACCGTTGTCGCGTACGCCTTTTCAAATTTCATTTCTCTATTTCAAATTTGGAAACATTTTCTTAAACTTGAAATAATTTTAGTCCGCGACCCGACGACGGATCTCGAATACGCGGACGTGGATTACACGGACGTGGAGTACACGGACGAACGTCGAGTAGACGGACGTGGAGTAGACGGACGGATGTCGAGTACACACTCGCGTCCGCGACCCG
>NW_022746891.1:3321-3861 GCF_011630105.1 Anneissia japonica | reverse complement strand
CGTCTAGACTTGAAAGGTCGAAGAACTGGAAGCCAGACAAACACCGTCTGGAATTGACAGGTAGATGACACCAACTGTCTGGAATTGTCAGGTCGACGAACTCGAAGCACGACACACACTCTACACTCGCACAACTTCAAACTTCACGCTCGAACAACAATTACACTCGATAAAATTACATTGGACGACATTTTCAGAATTATATACATATATTTTATTCAACAAACTCAAAGTAATAATTTCTCGATATTAAATTCTAACCGGTTTGGTTACATTATTTTCTTTGTTGGAACGCTTCTTTTTTTTTTTGGATTCGCCTCGCTTCTTTCTTTTCCCCGCCTTCCATGTTTCATCCTCTTCGTCATCATCGTCGTCCTCTTCGGTATTTTTTTCATCGTTTCGTTCTTTCCTCTCTTCCCATTTTTACTTTGTTCGTCCTCGTCCCTCGCTCGCTTAAGCAGAGTGCACATCGTCACCTGCATGTCTTTCATCATTTTTCTAAACTCGCCCTGCTCCTTCGTCCACGCCATTCTCTCTTTT
>NW_022746891.1:2401-3188 GCF_011630105.1 Anneissia japonica | reverse complement strand
CCCGCGCGTCCGCTAACTGCTTCAAGAGGTCCTGGACGATGCGGTCGGAAGCGTTAATCGTCTGCAGTTCTCTCGAAACGCTCCGAGTTAGCGTGCAGCTGGTCTCCTTTTCGATTTCCCTCACCAAAATCTTTTCCCTTCTCGAAGCTTTGCCGATCTTGGTTCGCGTCGACGCGACGGCAGCCGAAACGTCCATCACCTTCAGGACGCGTCTCCATTTGCCGTCTCCAGGGGACGATGCGACGGCCCTCGCCAAGAATCGGCCGAATAGGCACTGGCCGAATTTCTTGGCGAAGCTCTCGTCTGTCAGTTTGATGCTCGCGACGGCCTCGTCCTCGGTCGTTCGTCGTGCGTCGGTTCGGCGAGGGCTCCTCGGAGTTGGCCGACGGCTGGGAATTGGGTCAGGACGTCGGACTCGCAGGTGAAAGCTCTCTTCCTGTCATTCTTCGGTATGAATGCGCACCGTCCGTCTTCCGAGCAGAAGGGCATGGCCGAAAGCGCTCGTCTCATTTCCTCCGTCGTCGCGTCGTCTTCCTCCTCCTCCACGTCGAACTTGTCGCAGAGCTTCACCACCGAGAAAGGCATCAGCGCGACGGTGACGACGGAGCCGTCCTCCTTTCGAAGGCGGACGCCACAGGGTGCCGGTTCGCCGTCGGCGCGGTAGACGCACGCCGTCGACATGAGCCAGCGCAACCTGATCTGTCCGTTCTCTTGGTTATTGCATGTCACTATGGGCGTCGGAAGATCTCTGGGTTCGGCTCCCACGAAATCCGCCACGAAATGTCTG
>NW_022746891.1:1508-1971 GCF_011630105.1 Anneissia japonica | reverse complement strand
CCGCAGCCGGTTCCGCAGCAGCTTCCATCGATGCAGGTTGCACAGCCGATTCCATCGATGCAGGTTCCACAACCGGTTCTACAGCCGGTTCCACAACTGGTTCCAGTTCCACAGTCGGTTCCGCAGCACTCTCCATCGACGCAGGTTCCACAGCAATTTCCATCGATGCAGGTTGTTCCACATCAGCCGCCTTCGAACACTCGGTTGGACTCTCCACCCTGTACATGGGCGAGTTGGGATCGTCCAATGTCATCATCGCCGTCCTGAGGACTTGGTCTCCCGACATCGGCTCGAAGCTTATGTCCTCTAGAGCATTGAAAAAAATCAATGTATTCAATAGCTGTTCTAGTCTCGCCGTCCTCCATTTCTGTTTGTGAATCTCGGGACGCCGGCGCCGGTTTATATAGCGAGGATCGACGGCTCGAATGACGATGACGTCGCGTGGTCTCGACCAATCTAAAGA
>NW_022746891.1:0-1499 GCF_011630105.1 Anneissia japonica | reverse complement strand
AGAGGGTGACACGATGACGTCGCGGAGTCTCGGCCAATCCAAAGAGGGTGACACGATGACGTCATCACGCCGGCGGTCTCGATCAACTGTTGGGGAGCTGTGGTCACGATGACGTTGGCGGATGTGAATGCGTGCGCCGACAAACCCCATGACGAAATGGGTACTTTGGCTCAATGGTAGTATAAAAGAGAATCGTAGAGAAAGCATCGCCATATTCCGAGTGGTGATAGTTGAAAACAAATACAAAAAAAAATAAAATAAGAAGTATGGAGTACCAAATTCACGATCAAGTATCGACTACGATTTCAAACAGGAACTATTACGCAAGCTGGTGCGAAGAGCTGTTCAAGAGCAAAATCGCCCAGAGGAAAGAGATAAGCGAGGAAGACTTACGTAAAAAGATCACCTGGCTGTTCGAATTCATCGTGATAGAACGGAATTGGAAATGGGACAGGCAAAGCAAACACGACAGCCCCAAGTGTTTGGCGAACGTCATAGAGGACGGTCTGAGGCAGGCGCACACCACCCTCGACATGGCGAGATGCGTTCGGTTGTTGCTGGAAGGGAGAGTGGAGTTTCCCGAATACGAATTCGTTTTTGGAAATCGGGAGACGAGTTGAACGCTCTGTTGAACATCGCCGTTGGAATGCGCCACAGACCGGAAACCTGGACCAGTTGGTCTCCGACGATCCGATCGATGACTGAGGATCGCATGTTCTGGTTCAACGAACAGCTGATGGACTTGATCGACTGCGCGCTAGCCGATTACGTCGTGGTAGCTCCGCTGAAATGCTTGCAACCTTACGACACAGTCCCGGAACGCATCGTCGAGGACCTGGCCGAGCTTGGAAGTTTGCTGTTCGGAGCATTGTGTTTGGAAGACGTGAGACGCTGTTACAGAATCTGTCTCCAGTTGAAAGAAGCCTGTCAGGCGCAACCGAAATTTGCGTATTATTTCATGGACTGTAAAGAAACTTTGAAAAACATTGTATGGGGTGTACCGTTGTAGGGGAGATACATCGTTTGTCGTTATAATCTTTAAAGAAAATATTTGTATTCGTTAAAGAAATATTTCTTGTTTGCAATCGAAAATTAAAAAAATATGTCTTACATCGAAATTGTCGTACACTTTGTCGTTTTTTTTTATTTGTTGCCTCGATCGTGTCACCCAACAGCCTGCATATGTCTTTTTATAGGAGCGCAAATATTGTCAGAGCTACCACTCTTATAGCTACCACGAGAAAGTGCGCTTGCACACAGATTTCTTTAATTAACATTTCCTGTAGCCACTGATGTACAACATATTGGGTCTTTTTATTATAAACGTTCCGTGGCAAAACAACGTATGTTTGCATGTTTGAAACTTAGTAATAAGTTTTTGAAATTGTGCATGATGATACATATGTATATATTGGGATATTAATTACAACCATTGATTATTGCAAAGTTATTAGCGATATTCACATATACGTTGTTTTGCTTTAATGAACATCAGTAAC
>NW_022746890.1:0-2406 GCF_011630105.1 Anneissia japonica | reverse complement strand
TTCAGCTTTTCTTACTTGTTTGCAAAGTTTTTCCCTTCTTCTTCAATATTGTTTACAACACTGTTGTTGTGTAAATCATGAATGATATACCCAAACGATCGAAAAGAAGCTAAAAGCAACATGTATTTAAGTGCAATGAACCAAGATTTAATTAAAGAAAAATCAAACATGTTTCTTCTGTATCGCACAGGTATCATCAGTGAACAAAATAAAACATAACAAAAGAACCTACACTATTTATATACTCTGACGAGATGGTAGATTGAAATGCAGGTGATTAGATATTTGTCTCAACTCTAAGACAGTTACAACGTGGCAGATTGTTCCATTATATGCATAGGGTGATGTTGTAATGCTGCACTTGTTTGTTGAGTGATGGCTCAGTCCATTTAATATGGAGCGCTCTTTAATTTTAAGTTGGAAACTGTTCTTGGCCTGATGTAAGATTGTAAAGCTTTCTCTGTTTGACTTAGATTTACACTTAGGATTGCTGTTGATATGTTTGAATATGTTTGAATTTTTATCTTATACCAAGTATTCCATAATCCTGATGAAAAATCGGCGAGAAATTTCACCAATTTAAGTGGCATTACAGCCCCCACAACTAAATTTATATACTATGTTGTATTTAAGGTCACTTGGTATTTTATCCTTGTTGTTTAGGTAATTTCCTACTTTTTTTGAGCTAAATAAAATGTTTATTTCTACATCTTTGCAGTATTTTGCTGCTAATTTACTTATTTTTTCCTTTAGTTATCTTAGATATTGGACCTATGAAGTGGAGTTTAAAATAAAATGTGTTCTCGGATGGTTCTTTTGATGTTACCTTTTTTGAAATTCTAGTTTATACATATTGTTTGATACTCTTATCTATTAATTTCATTGGATAACAGTTCTTTATTAAAATGTCCTTAAGATCCATGATGTCTTCATGCATCCCATTCCAAGTATTGTTGATTTTGTAGATTCTGTCCAGAAGCGTCTTGATTAGTCTGAGTTTGTAACTGTACGGACAGAAACTTAGGAAACCCATTAATCCAGTGAATGTTTGTTTTCTGTAGTGTGTACGTTTTTTAGTTTCCACTATCTAGTTTTTGAATTAGTACATCCAAAAAGCTGATTTTATATTCGTTTTTCCTTTCCATCGTAAATTTTAAATTTGTGTCTCGTGTTTTTTCCTCATTTTCCTCATTGTCAAATACACAAAATGTATCATCCACATATCTGGTGTAAAATTCAACTTTAGGGCAGTCATCTTGTTTTAGCCATAAGTTTTCATTATGTCCCATAAATAAATTGGCGAGCACTGGTGCTATTAGAGATCCCATGCTCACTCCATCAGTCTGCTGAAAAAACATTCCATTAAACAGAAAATGAGTCCCTGTTGTCGTAAGTTTAAATAGTTTTCTAAGGCTTTTGGGTTTGATTTTGCATTCAGTTTCGGATTTCAGAATATATTCAATTGCTAATTCAATAGACTCATCAAGTGGAATATTGGTAAACAATCTTTCTATATGTCAAATGACATCATAACTTTAATGTGGATTTTCCATTGTTTGATTGTATTGACAAAAGTGAAAGTGTCACGAGTACTATATTTGATGGGTATGTATGGTTGAATCATTAATATATATACACATATATGGTTGAATATATTAATATATATACACATATATATACATATATTAATATATAAATACACATATATATACATATATTAATATATATATACACATATATATACATATATTAATATATATACACATATTAATATATATGCATATATTATTATATATACATATATATATATATATTTTTTTTCAAAAACAACACAACAAATCGTATTTTCATCATAGGCAAAACCTATATTTAATCCAGTATATTATGGCCTTAACGGACCCAACAAGACATGTTTCAGCAGTCTACTACCATCGTCAGTTATCTTCTTGCACGCAGGCTATCATTAGCATAGGGGAGTAAAAAATTAAATGTTTTGCATGCTAAAAAAATTGTGGAATGAACCGTAACAATACTACAAAACAAAATATATATAAAGATGAGGTAAAATCAGAGTACAGTATCTATGCCACAAAGGGGAGAATGGAATGAATTTAGAATGACAAAGATAAATTAACATGAAGAAGCTTTTTGTTCGGTGAGGGCTGCTCCCACTGAATATGCAAGGCTTCTTTGATTTTTAGAATTTGGGTTGTAGAGGCGGAGTCCAGTATAATTAATAATGTTTTCAATAATTTTTTCTTTTCTAATTATGTATGGCCTTGCACGGCCTTGATGAAAAACACTCATGGGTAATTCAAGTGTCTTCATTTTAAATAAAGTATATTATTATAGATGAACCTAATTGTTATATACAGTATACAGTATAAATTATTGTTATAGGTCAAT
>NW_022746889.1:324-628 GCF_011630105.1 Anneissia japonica | reverse complement strand
CATGCATATTAAATATGGGCATGCCCATATGTAACTGCCCACATATTTGGCACATGGGCTCCATTATGGGCTTCCAATATTTACTTACCCATGTATTTGGCATATGGGTCCCATGTATATTATATTTAGGATGCCCATAAGTATTTTCCCAGATATTTGGCACATGGGCCCAATAGGAAATTAATATGGGCATACCCATATTCAACTACCCAGGTCTTTGGCATGTGGGCCCCATGTAGATAAATATGGGCATGCCCATATGTATTTTCCCAGATATTTGGCACATGGGCCCCATGCGGATTAA
>NW_022746889.1:0-190 GCF_011630105.1 Anneissia japonica | reverse complement strand
GTAAACCATGGGCAAGGCCCATATGTGATTGCCCAGACGGATCCCATAAGGGAAAAATATGGGGTAGCCCATAAGACTTTTCCCAGATATTTTGCATATGGGCCCCATGTGGGATTGTTACCTGGGTAAGGAAGAGCGCGTTTTTCTTCATCACTGATCAAATGAAACAGAGTGACAGTTATTTTCAAAT
>NW_022746888.1:0-560 GCF_011630105.1 Anneissia japonica | reverse complement strand
GGTAAAGGTATAAGAATAGTTTTGCTCTCGCTCTCTACCCATAATACATTGCAAACTTGTTCTTTATGTAGTTTAGATTCAAGATTCAATTATTTAATGCTGCAAGAGTCATCCAGGCAATTATTCGCAATCACAAAATTTCAAATCACATAATAAAAACAATAAAAATTACATTTTAAAAAACGCCATCTTCTTAAGCAAGTTCAATTAAGTGAACATTAAAAATTAAGAGCTGCCTTTATGACAAACTTTCGACTCCAGTCTGCTTGATGGCGGTACTCTGTTCAGAAGAGAAAGACGCTTCATCATTTATCCTCTGTTGAAAAAAAAAAAGAGCATATAAGTATATGAAAATTAATTAAACCACCACCAAAGCCTAGAAAAATCTTTAAAAAAATGGTTAAGTTACATTTTAAAGAACTGCAGTAATTGAAGTAGCGAAACAAAAATCAACATTAAACAAAAGCATATAACACCAAAAATGTAAATCTGCAGTGGATAATTTGTTTAAGCTCGATTCAAGACTTTGATTTGTGACGTGGTTTATATAATAACACGCA
>NW_022746887.1:0-806 GCF_011630105.1 Anneissia japonica | reverse complement strand
CACATTTAAGATTGTAAGTGCAAATTTTCATTATTAGCCTTTTCGTTATTGTTATTAAGTACCATCATTATTGCTAATATTATCATTATGATTATCATTACCTTAATTATTTAGTACTCATGAATTAACTTTTTTTTTGAAGAATTATACTGCAGTTTTTTTTCACCACCAGATGGAACCATATAATTAAGTTTCTTCAAGATATTTAATGTTTTACTAATAAATAATAATGTTGCATCTCTATTGCTTTAAATGTTTCCTATTTATTTGATGTTGCTGTTTTTGTACGTAACTTATTTGTTTTCAATAGCCTTAATGTAAGTCTTTTTATATCGTTGTTTAAATTGTAATACAATCAAGATCCTAGTAGCTACTTCTAAGCAAGTGGTTAACATTTTACATACTCTTGCTTACCTTTAAATTTCCCGCTGCTCTCACCCTCAACAATTTCATCTCCTGGGCGAGGCATAAGAAAACACATTATAGTATCAAAAACCTGATGAATGGATCTTCGTAAATCTACATTTTCTTTACATTGGTTTGAGGATATTTCCTATAATAAAAACAATTAATCAAGAAATCATCAAATAAAATGTTAAAGAAATGAATGAATAAAGAATAAATGTCTTTATGAATTGGTTGATTAAATGGATGAATGAATGAATTAACTAACCTACCAATGAATCTTACAAATAAGTAAATGAATGAATAGATAAATCATAAAGAAGAATCATAACATACAAAAAAGATAATAATAGTTTGAGCAATTCTAATGCTAATGCTAAATGAAACTTCAAATAGAACAA
>NW_022746886.1:0-1028 GCF_011630105.1 Anneissia japonica | reverse complement strand
TCACAAGAAACATACATCTCAAGAGCATAATATCTTTTTCCTATTCCAACAGTCAGCCACAAAAAAGTACACACTAATTGGAATATGCCTAAACCAGCTAAATGGATGCTACCTAGGATAGCAGTGGCGTAGCTAGGGGCCAAGTGGGGGTGGTCACGTGCCCCGGGAGGCAGGTTTAGGGGCGCTGAAATGGGAGAATGATAGAAAAAATAAGCACATTATAGAAAAACACGACGAAATTGATGTATGTCGTCAGGTATTAATATTTTCTAGTTAACAATAAGAATCTATGGTATAAACATAAGAATGAGATAAAATCTCCTGACCTTTTTTTAAGGGTAGTAAAAACATTGAATTTTGGAGAAAAAAAATAAAGGTCATTAAAAGACACCTCAGGAGTCAGGAAAGCTCATTTCCGGCCATCTATGTATACAAAATTTTCCTGGGGGAGAACCCCCTACCTCCTTTCATTTTTGGGTTTATGAGAAAACCCCTTTTTCAAATTCTGGACCCGCCCCTGCGGTTTGAGTATCAATGCGATCTAAAATTCTTATAGATCAGTATTTTGTATATTTGTGTATTTCGAGGTGTACCTGGTTGTGCATCAGCAGACGATTATGTGTGGTTTTTTTTTCAATCGATATGTCAATCTTTAATTTCAGACAAAAGTTTATATCAAATGACATAGTATAACAAAAATTTAATAGATATTATGTAAAGAGAACTTAATCGAAATGCCTTGAGCGTAACCCGTACGTATGCATACGTAGGAAGTTGTCTCCATCTACTGTTTCATAAAATCATAGAATCACGTTGTAGTAGCCTACAAAATGTACTTCAAATTAAATTATAGGCAGCCATCACCGCAAATTACAAACCGCGTTTTATATTCCATTAATAGTTGACGATGAATTTTATACTTGAATTTATAAGAACGAATATTGAATAAATATAAATCAGTAGTAAGACGCAACAGATGGGTGCGGAGTTATTTTTTTAATAAATTGCAATGATTTGGGGGTGGTTGT
>NW_022746885.1:0-864 GCF_011630105.1 Anneissia japonica | reverse complement strand
TATATATATATGTAGGCCACATATATATATGTATGTATGTATGGTATGTATATATATACATCACAATATTATTTATAGTATAATATATAGTATTTATTTATATCTATATTCCCATCTCATCATTATCATAATCTATTTTATTAGTACTTTAGTTATGCTTTAAGCCGTCCATCACATTTCTCGGTCTGAAAGGTCAACTGGATACCTTTTCTCAGCGAATCTGGATTACCCGCCGGCTTGACCTTCTGTGGCTCAAACAACCAGAAGCTAGGCCTATAAACTCGCTCGCAACGCAGTGGATCTTTTGTCCTTCGCCTCGGAAATAGGGTCATATCCGCGATAACACTTTATAGGCAATAAATACTTATGAGGCTGCACAATGCCTAGGATGTTTTCCCGTTTGTGATTACAGTTATCTTGGGATTTGGTTGGTTTTCGTGGGATTAAAACTTGATGCGCCGGTAACAATAACATAATTATATGTCGCTACTAAAACAACATTTTTAGGTTTGTTTTGTTTTCTCGCCTTTACTTTAAAAGACATATTGTATGTGTTAAACGTGAATAAAGTAGATCTATTTAAATTGACTTTTTATATTTAAGCAAGATATTAGCTTACAAATTAGAATTTAATAAAGCAAAATGTCCTTGCCGTTTAACGAATGCAAAAATAACACCCTTCATCAACTGAAGGTTTTTTTTTTCCAGTAAATTGTCAGTTAATCAGCAATGACTTATTCTGTTCATATATGTATTAAGGAAGTCAGTAACTTATTTGAGTCTTTATTAACTTTTCGATGACATCATAAAATTATTATTATTATTATTATTATTATTATTATTAATATAGACCTATATAGGAAT
>NW_022746884.1:0-870 GCF_011630105.1 Anneissia japonica | reverse complement strand
AAATTTTTCCGGGGAACCCGGACCCTTTATCTTTGGAGTTCATTGATTAATTGAATCATTTTCAAGGGGTGGGGGGTGGAACCTTGAATTTTGAAGAATTTAAAAGTCACCACAAAAGTCGGGGAAAGCTCATTTCCCGCCATCTAGGAATCAAACTTTTCCCGGGGAAGAACCACAGGACCTCCCCACCCCCACCTTTCTTTTTGGGATTTATCGATTCATGAAAAAAAACTACGTATGCAACTTACTCAATCTTTTTTTTATGTATGTATACACACATAAGGCCTATTTACTGTAATAACCGTGAGAAAAAATTATCTGAAAGTTTTCAAGAGTGGAAAACCTTGAATTTTGAAGAACTTAATTACTTTTAAGTTCTTCAAAATTCAAGGTGTTCCCCTCTTGAAAATTATTATAATGAATCAATGAACCCAGGGAAAGGGATGTTCGAGTTCTTCCCGGGAAAATGTTGATTTCTAAATGGTGAACAATGAGATTTCCCGACTTCTGAAGTATTTTTTAATGACTTTAATTTAAAAGACACCTCAGAAGTCGGGAAAGCTCATTTCCCGCCTTCTAGGAATCAAAATTTTCCTGGGGAAGAACCCCCGGACCCCCCTTTCTTTTTGGGACTCATCGATTCATGGAAAATTCGTATGCAACTACTCATTTTTTTTAAATTGTTGTGTATGTATACACACATAAGCCCTATTTACTGTAATAACAATGGGAAAAAATTACCAGACCGTTTTCAAGATGGGAAAACCTTTAATTTTGAAGAACAAAAAAGTAATTAAAAGACACTTCAGAAGTCGGGAAAGCTCATTTCCCACCATCTAGAAATCGAAATTTTCCCTGGGGAGGAATGTT
>NW_022746883.1:0-1199 GCF_011630105.1 Anneissia japonica | reverse complement strand
AGGTTTTACACCACAATAGAAAATAACATTGGCATACCATTCATGCACCTTTACCTACGCCTCCGTGTCAACCAAAATTCTCCATATGGCTATTCCATCACACGTTACAATGAATACTTCAAATCCTACACACGTAGACGCATACACTTTTGGGAAAAACATGAACGTGAAGGAAACGATCCATGTGCTCTCTGCGGAGGACCCTTCCCAACCAAAAAGTTGGACTGTTTGTTTCTAAGATGTTGTAGCAAACTCTGTCATCGCGTTTGTTATGCGACAGCCGCTGATCGTAGGGAATGCTGTAGAGTATGCAATGTAAAAATAACAATGGAAAGGTAAACGTTAAGTATATGACAATGACAAGGTATATATGTAGCTATTAGGTTTTGTATTTTAAATTTTCTTTCCTATTAAAGAAAAATATTGGAGCTTGCAAGTTTGATTTTCGATTTCAATTTGATTTTTAAATTTATTATTTGTTTTTCACTTTGTTTCAGTTATTTTTCAATTTATTATTCATTCATTAATTGGAATTTTTCATTATTCAATTAGGGAATGCAAGGCTAGGTCGTTAAATCAATTGTTTAGCGATCCTGTATTTACCAGGACCGACATAAAGCATGCAGTCATGTTGGTACAAATTTCTTCCTGGAGCACCAGGGATGCCAACACTCCAAACGTCAGTATGCTCTACTGTACGGAAGGTACATACAGTTGCCAATTTCTTTTCGCATTGCCGTGAATACATGATTAAATTGTAGTTAATAATGAATTGATACTGTGCTTGGAATCCCCCCCATAGACATTTAGTCATATTGGTTTCCATTGGATGCCAATACCCCCACACAATGATTACAATGATCTACGGACCAAGTACATATCAGTGTAGTTAAGTTTTTTTTTGTAGTTTAAGATGGATTTGTAAAAAAAAAAAAAAAAAAAAAAAAAAATGGAGAGAAAGAGAGAGTGAATATGAGTAAATGATGGAAATTGACACGTATTCATCTTGCACCACTTGTATTATATGCTATGATTTTTTATGTTTAACGATTTAAAATTTTTTTTAAATGAATTGTTATATTGCTTTATGCCTACTACACATTGTAGTACATTTTACCTTATGTTATGATGTTAAAAAAAAAATTTAAAAAAAATTAATTGAAAGGGATGTAATGTAGTATTAAGGTTCAATGGTATTA
>NW_022746882.1:0-847 GCF_011630105.1 Anneissia japonica | reverse complement strand
CACTTTAAAGAACCCAGTGCATCTTTCGAGAAGAGTAGGGGGTTACCCCGATGTACTGGTCCATTTATTCAGCCTCTCCTGCGTCCTAGCTGGTGCCAAACGTAGTGCACCCTTGCACTCCTTTGGACCCCACCAGTGATGGAAATAGAGGGGGATTCTGACGCATGGGCAACCCAGGATCTCCAAATTCACTGCCCAGGCACGCCATCGTTCATGGCGTATAGCATCGTCTTTCGAGACGGCTGGCCTATATATATAATATTGCTTTGATCTTTAGTTTAAATCATGCTGTCACCTACTAATGGTAATGTTTTGTATGGTAAGACACTTTTAATATTTGTATATAAAGCTAGTAAATATGGATAACTTTTTCATTCCTGATGATGACATGATCAATGTCAAAATTGAATCCCAACATGATTTTGTGCATTTCAACCAATACTTGGAGTATGTAATATGAGGACAGCTAAAGAGATTTAGATGACTTTTTTTGGGGGGGGGGAGGGGGTGGGGGATAGGTGTGCACCCTACGTACCTACAAGATAGGAAACTGCAGATATGCAAAGGCCCGACATTTTTTTCGCTCCCCGGGTCCCATGATTCGTCGTTAAGCACTGTCTGCAACATGGTAGTAAGCAGTATTCAGGATAATAATATTTTTTCTAAATTGTAGCAATATATAACTACAAATGTTCTTCTAGCCTTTTCATATTTCAGCTCTTCACTTATTATTTGACTGATATTTTTCCCGGTAGTAAATATCGAGTTCTTCACCGATGCTCTTCTTTTCAAGTTTGTTCAACGCTTCAAGCATTATTTCAAAGTGATTTACATTAGCATACTGCAT
>NW_022746880.1:0-762 GCF_011630105.1 Anneissia japonica | reverse complement strand
CATTTTGCTAGAAAGACAACCGGTCCAACACGTAAACTTACTCGGACCGAACTGGATGCGGCCATTATAACCAATACATTTGGTGATGAGCTTGTAAAACACAGAAACCTATTGGGGCAGCATTCCCCCAGCTCCAAAAAAAGGAACAATATCAACTCCATCACTGAACCTGTACCAATCAAAAAAGAGGATGAATTACTTATGGTGGTAGACCAACAAAACTCCTCCATAACAAACAATAATTCCATCCCTGAACCTGCAGTAAAAAACGAGGAATATGAATTACTGGTAAGGCTAGACGATCAATCATCCAACACATCAAACAATAGGCCTATCCCCGAACCTATACCAAACGAAAATGAAGAATATGAATTGCTGGATTACTTAAAAACATTAACAGAACAAAAAAACA
The DNA here is from genome assembly GCF_011630105.1 of Anneissia japonica. Lineage (NCBI taxonomy): Eukaryota > Metazoa > Echinodermata > Crinoidea > Comatulida > Comatulidae > Anneissia > Anneissia japonica. The sequence goes on along the minus strand of NW_022746880.1, from coordinate 350 downwards.
TTACTTCCTCAGATCCATGGGAAAAATACGCACCCTTTGCAGAACCCACACGAAATCACATGTACAACTTTTTTACAGTTATCCTCACCGACTTGCAACGTTATGGTTATGTAATTGAAGATAATGTATTCTACCACTGCATTACAATTCTAGAAAATACCATTCATAATTATGATACAACTTTTACTTTGATAGAACTTGAAGAAATGGCAATAGCCTCCATGTGCCTTGCCCTCAAGTCTTCCGACAGATATCAAGCACGTCACATCATCCCATATGCTTGTGAATGCATTCAGGGTGGATACTTTAAACCAAAAGCAATTGCCAAAGCAGAGGCTAAAATACTGAAG
>NW_022746879.1:188882-207008 GCF_011630105.1 Anneissia japonica | reverse complement strand
TTTTAATATTTCATTTACAGATAATCACTTCCATAGCGTTCGTATTCATTTTATATATACTTTCTGTAGGGAAACAATTTTACAAATTATAAACGTTTCCATAGAGATTTTATATATATTTTATATATATTTTCTATAGACTATTTAAAATTACAGTTTTTAAAATGACTGTTTAGAATATTATACAGTTCTACAGAATATACTATAAATAAATAAATTTATATTGAAATTTCATATATGTTATACTCTATATAGATTTTATATGTTCCTATAGAGATAATCCCTAATAAAATTGTTATAATACATTAAAAAAAATACAGGTAAGGACTATAATTTTTTATAGAATAATTATAGAAATTGTATAGTTTTATTATAGAGAACTTGTCATATCATTTGTATAGATTATTCTATAAAATTTCTATAGAATATGCAAGATGTAAAACATGTTGGTAGGAATATACTGGTCAGACACGAATGTGTCAATAAAATATTGAATGAAACAAAAACAAAAAATAAAAACATAGAAATTACATTAAATATGTGTATATAGTATGTTATAGAATTCTATAGAAACTAGTGCTTCTATAAAACAATTTTATAGAAAATACTAATTTCTGTAGAAATTGATTAGTCTCTATAGAAGGTCTATACAGTTCTATAGAATTTTTTTGTATGGGTAGGCCTATAGTTTATCCTCTTTCTCTCTAGCCTTTGGTAAAACTGTACCTATCTACACTGTATAACAGGAGGTACTATCTGTTGTTGTTGTAGATAATATACTAACATTTAATAACATCCAAGAAGGTCACAGTTAGTTACACAGTGACGTACATCACATAAGTCCGTGAAATTTCATAGGCCTACCGTAGGTAAACATAGAAAGAGCATAATAGTAAAACTCGAGCGTCACGACATTGCGACAGTGTCTGCTCTTGTTCCTCGTATCGTACTCACTCGAGTCAATCCGAGATGGCCCGAGTGAAGTTTCATGCAAATGTTTCGTACGGAAAAAAAAATCGCTTCCGGGTTGACCAGAATAGCAAAGTGTCTACTGCCTGAGGGCAGTATACACAAAAATAAGCGCCCTTTTTTCTATTCATATGACGGTTATGCTACTGAACTTGAATATTTTCTGTGTACTGTAATACAAATAAAATAAAGACAATTGCCCTCTCATTTGTATTATATGATTTTAATTTATATAAGACAAATCCAGACACTGTTTCGTTATACAGTACAGTAGTACAATACAGCCCAATAGTGACCAGACCTAGCATAATTAGGCCTATGCTTTTTTGGCATAATCTAGACCCGTTTAGTATAATTTAATTTTGGCAAAATTTAGCATAATTTTGTCCTAAGAAGTAAAATATCTCAATGGTCTCACAAAAAAAAAATAAATAAATAAAACAAAATTGGTCATAATTCAAACCCAACGAAATTGGATACCAGATTACTCAACCACATCATTAAGTCGTTTTTTTTTTTTTTTTTGTTGCCTTTGTCCTGCACATCGACGTACCGTATACCGAACCATCTGTGAAGTATAGGCCTATGCCTGAACATTTTTGAAATGAACTGCATAAATGGGAAGAGCCAATTAGTAGAACCCCTATAATAGGGAGACACCTTCAGGACCAAAAAGTGTCACCTCAATACAGATGTCCCCTTGAACAGGGTCCCCTATTAAGGTGGGGGAGGGGGAGGCAGGGCCCCGTAGGGAAGAGCTCCCCTGCCCGTCGGAGAGAAAAACCATAATTCGTCGGGGAAAAAATGTACATATATGTATTTTTTACATACTGGTAGACTCTTAAATCTATTAAATAAGTCTTTGAAACCCCCATTGTCGTATTTTCGGGGGTCCCTTGAACACTTTCGAAAAGGTTTTGAGCGACGCCCGACCACGTCCACTTTTTCGTCGGGGGACATAAAGATATCATAGGCAGGGGTCCCAGGAAATAACCCATCTCCCGCTAATTCATAATATTTGCATGTTATAAATAATAATTTTATTATCAATTGTTTCATGTAAATCAGTGTCGGTAGGTATCACTCTGTGCAGTAATATACAAAATTAAATTTGTTAACAAAGTCATAACCACCGCAAATCAGTGGAGGATTTAAAGGGAGGTCCTAATTGTTTCCAAATTATTAAAAAAAAGGGGGAAAAAAAAAAGAAAATTATATTCTAAATTTTATGTGAGAGTGTCATTTCCAGCAATCTTACGTACATAATCATAAATTTCTTACCCAAAATGGTGGGGCTGAGGTAGGCCTACCCTACATCTAAGCTTTTTTACTATGTGACCGTGATTTGCTTTCGATATGGGAGGGGGAATTATTTAGGGGCTCTCCCCTGCAAGGCCTCTGTTGAGGCCAATTCAATTCAGATAACATTTATTTCGATAATAATGCCAAACAGATACAATTATAACAGTACAAAAAAAATGACAAAAAATGGGGGAAAAAAACGTTATCATCATTGGGTCCTAGCTAGAAGTAGGTCTCGCTAGGACCCAGTAAAGAGGTAGAAAGAAAATAAATTTTAAAAAGACAACAATAAACTAAATATGTATATAATAATAATAATATATGCATCCATTTTTCTACTTATATTTTATCAATTGAACTTATTTAGATTTCGTAAAAAGGTAATTTATAAATGAAGTACAAATATATATCGATTCTTCCTTATATAATAGGCCTATGTATATCTTCTTTTTTTTTGCTTTCTTCTTCCTATTTTTTTCCTCCTTTCTATTCTCTTTTATATGCAACATAAGACCTATATGGTCATTAATAGAAAGAGGCCTAGAGTATAATTGGCCCTAACCGCCGCCCATACAAAAAAAAGATCTATTAATCAATCAATCAGCTTTTAATCAATCAATCATTTGAGTGTTTCTAGAGCTCCTCGTCGGAGATAATAATTGATATAAAACTATTCTTTAAAATATAAGACAGGCCTATATTTGATGAATTTTGGTGAATTTCATTAGTTATTTGATAGGCATCAAGTTACCGTAGCATGACTTCATGTATGTTTTTTAATGTCTTTTGGAAATTTTGCCTGGAAATCTGTAAACCATGAGGTTGGCTTCCCCGATCAAGATGTATTCCAAGAATCACGAGGATATCCAAACGAGCATTTGTCAAAGTATAACGTAAACCATTTTTAATTAGTCTCATTGACCGGGGCGGATCCAGAATTTTTTATACGGAGGGAGGGGCATTTGTATTCTTATTTCTTTTTTTATTTCAATACATAACATTAAAATGCACTGACATTTAAAAGAAATTGTGTCAAAACGCTGTTTTGACACTTGACACTGTTCTGCTGACTTAAGTTCCAATAGATGTTTGAACGTAATTAATTCACTGAAAAAAAAATATCTGTTGTTTCAAGGGCTTAATTCAATGTGAAAAGTAATATATACGCTAGTCGGATAACTTACAATAAAACGGTACGTGAATTTATGTTTTATTATTATTATTATTGTTGTTGTTTTTGTTATTATTGTGATGAGATGAAAAAAAATAGGTCAATGAAGGCGATATGGTTGCTAAATGAACAGACATGTAAAAATATTTTTAAAATTCCCTGACGGAATGTACTAATCTTCCCCGACGGGGGGTTAGGCTTCCCCGACGAAGGGGCTATAGCTCCCTCAGTCCCCCTCCCCACCCTGGTGCCACCACTGGGAGAGCCACTTGATAGTGGCAATCCTTAGGTAATGTACATCTTGTTTGAATTTCTAAGTTTTCTCTTGTGGAGAGAGCCTAAGTTGATAAAATTAAATGGGCGATAACAGAATATTGCATCACACCATCATCATCAACACTATTATTAATAGGTAGATTTCGCCATACGACATTAACCTTAACAGACGACGTCATAATTAATTTATTCATCTTGCTTTGCGGCGAACGTTAATTTCAGAATTTTACGTGCTCGACTGGTATTTTGATTTGTTACAAAAGGGGCGGAGCTATCACGATGCATGGGTACTAAAGTTAAAGTTAATGTCGTGCGGTGAAAACTACTCATTATCATTATCAACATTAGTATTATCATTATTATTATCATGTTGCTGACGTATTGCATATTGAATTGACATAACACAATTACAAGTCTAAAAATGGTTATAAATATATTCAAAACAAATCGATGAAGTTAAAAGTAGCACAATATAATAGAATGCAGAAGTATAACATCAGTACACATGGTAGACCAGCTGCTTTTCTCAACTTTTTAGCTGATGACTAAAACAAATGTTCAAGCAATTTGCCGCGACCCATTTCTTGGGACATTAAAAACAGACACTCAAAAATTGAAGTACAATTTTCAAAAATTGTTCTTAGAAAGCACTCTCTTTACTTCAGTAAATTTTAGCAGCATGATATAAAATTCAATTTTTTAAAAATCCAGAAGAGTCATCTTCTAATAATTTAGGCAACCGAATTGGGTCATGACCCATAGTTTGAGAACCGCTGCTGTAGACAGCAAAAAATACAAAAAAAAATACTGGTCATGTACTTCATTTGAATGAGTGATCTTGTACTTTAGAAACATAGGCATATGAGAATACTAGGTTGCCTATTTTGACTTAAAAGAAAAAAAAGATTATCACAAAATTATGTTAACAGATACTGTAGGAACTGTGGTTGTGGTTTGATATTGAACAGCGCCTGCATGTGGAGTCATTTAAGGAAATTGTTGAAGGAGGCCACTAAGTACAAAAATGTACACAAATCAAAATTCAAGACTTTTAGAATTTCAGAAAAAAAAAACCAGATCATATGATGATATCAATGATCATGATCATATAAAAACTAAAATGATTTAATTTGGCCAAATGTCACCACAATCAAGATCCCTTTCAATTTCATGTTCCATATATTGCACACTTGTGAAAAAATAAGAAGTAGGCTCAAGAAGAAAAAGTAACACTGCTAAAAAAAAAAAAAAAAAAAGATTACAAAGGCAATAATCAAATAATACATTGTAAAAACCAAAATGAAGTGGAAAGAAAAAATAGCACACACCAGCAGGATTCCAGAAAAAAAATCATGATGGTTTCATTAAAAAAACAGATTGCCAGATCACGACCAAAAATCCTGAATTTCTGTCTCAACGACAAACAGATAGTACTTATTATTAACTGTGTACAGCATTCACATAAACAAGGTCATACCTGCACAAATATTATGGTTATACATGTTATACTATATTTGTAAATGTTAAAAAGGTAATAAAATAAGCATAACTATGGTTTCATTTATAAAAAGGTTGTTTTCATTTATAAAAAGGTTGTTTGATCACAACCTAAATTTCCTGAATTTCTGTCTAAAGTTAAAAGTTATTTATTAACTAATGTGTACAGTATTCGCATAAACAAAGGTCATACCTGCACCTAATATAATATGGTTCATAAAAAACTTTGCCAGATCACGATCTAAAATCCTGAATTTCTGTCTCAACAACAAACAGATAGTACTTATTATTAACTGTGTACAGCATTCAAATAAACAAGGTCATACCTGAACAAATATTATGGTTATACATGTTATACTATATTTGTAAATGTTAAAAAGGTAATAAAATCAGCATAAATAAGATAAATGCTTTGGCAAGCTAGGTTAGTAACAGAAGCGGGCATAAAAATACCAAATGAAAGGCTTAAATAGAAAAAATGAGGAGGGGGAGGGAGAAGCAGAGGTAGAATTTAAGAGAAGTCCTGACCAAGTCGATTAAAAAGCATTGAGCTACTGGAGGTCAAAGGTCAACCATGCTCAATTTATGAGTCTAGAGTAAGGATTATTCTTTTCTCGTTTGTTTATTTGGGAAAAATTGTATAAATAGCACCTAGACATCTGTGATTTTTGCTGAAGTATGAAAATTGTGTTTATATTATCATTTATTATTATTTATATCAAGTCTTAATAATATTAATCATAAAATTAATCTACGGAATACAATATCGACACCTAGAAACTAACCCTGCTATGTTAGCATATAACTTCATACATTTTAACTACATTATTTTAAAATATCTTCAGTTTTATATGGAAACTGATGAATACAGAAGATAAATCAGACTTGAGGAACTTCTTTTGTTTCATGTTCCGTATAGACAAGCAGCGGCTGCTGAGGTTGAACCATAACCTGCTGTTGCATCATGGGATTTCCGTGGACACCAACCTGACCTTGGTTGACAACTTGACCTGTGATGGATAGCAAATATTCTTAAAATAAAAAACTAGTAAAATACTGAAAATTTATTAAATGTTGCATGGTGACATGCATACAGGACGGTGGATATAAGGCAATTTTAATATTAATGAAGACATAAAAACAAACATACCAGGTTGAACAACATAGGATGCATACTGTTGCTGGCCCACAACCTGTAATGCAAGAGAAAAGGTGTACAAATTTTAGATATTAATACAATTATGACTAAAAATCTAAATTTTTGTCTCATAAACAATGGCAGACCTGTATCGCAGTAGGGAATAAAGGATGCCTCCTAGTGGAGAAATAAACTGAAAATTGCCAATAAAATCAATGACTTCTTTGGTTCGGTCAATGAAGATTTATTTATATATTTATGTCATTTGTGTGACTGTGTTATACAGGTATTGGATAAATTTATGTTAGTGAAAGTTTGTTAAATATGCCTTTGCTGTGTCCTTTTAAAAATTTAATATCATTTATATCAAGGACATTTATGTTCAAGTATGGCAGCACATATGTCAGATAACCCCCTCAAACACAAGTAATAAAAACAGCCAGAATGCTCAAGCCATGGGGCTACCATTGGATATGAAATTAATAATTTATGTGATATGAGAAATTTAAATGAGAGTAAATTATAAATTCTTTTATCCTCTGCTTTGACAATTTATTTCGTATAAAAAATTATCTCCAAGCTTTGTACAGTTTGCATTCACTATGTGTTCATTAGTGCGCTGTACAGTATCACTCTTTTTTACTATTCTTAAGCCCTGTCAAGACTATCAAATTTTATTTTACAAAAACATGTGACATGACTAAATATGGTCATCATGACATCACATAATGACCATATATAGGCACATCATGACCATATATAGGCACATCATGACCATATATGGGCACATTATGAAAATTATGTGTTTCCAACCTGCCACTACGTTGTCGGTGAGTGGTAATATCCTTCCTTGCTTTGTGTAAAGTGTAACTACTGTATATGTAAAGGATTGTTTCATGAACTGTATTTAAAATGTGTGGTCTTGTGGTACCACACAGTAAAATTAGGAATTTCCCTCCTTTGTGTTCTATTCTACTCTATGCTGGTGTTCGTCATCGCCTGTTCAGCATCTGGACGAGTGTGTGCTTCGGTTGATGGGGCATCCACAAGTGCTCATTTTAGTGTTTCATATATATATATATATATATACATATTATATATTAAAGTAAATGAATGTTAAAACTTAAAGAATGTAAAACTTCGAACCACTGCCCTCCAGCCGTCAACTCGTAGGTGTTCTCTAGGGTAGTGGGCTGGTCACTTCTGGTTTCCACCGAGGGCTAATCCCTCGGCTCTGCCACCGTTAACTGAACATACTGACCTTGATAAAAACATATAATTATAAAGACTGTCTTAATAAAATGTATAACTCACATTTGGTGTTTGTTGTTCACAGCAACAATTTATCCCACAACACATGAATGCAGATGAAACAATGGCTGTGACAAGTTCAGCCACTCCAATTAGGACACTCAGAATGTTGACAACGTACCATCCATCACGCTAATAATAAACAATAATAATATGTTTTAAACAATTTTTTTCTGACATGATCAATTGTCATACTGTACTACTGAAATCAAAATATTGTGATGGAATCAGAAGCAATATATTCATCACAATGTAGACTCCATTCTTTTATCAATAACAACAGTATATTTATTTTTATATAGCGCAGAATGCTAGAAACCTCTATGAGCTTTACATTAAAAGCAAAAGCTGGATCAGAATTAAAAGAAAAGATGATAGAAAATGAGCAAAATCTTATTGCAATCAAAATAATCAGATATTTATCAAAAAAATAACAGGTTAATTTTATGATTCTTTTTTTTTCCTTCTTTTTCAATTATAATTGTTTAATTTAAAAATTTCAACCAAGTTTTTATCTCAATTACCTTCTCATTCCATTTTCTTTATTCATTCCCATTTTATTTTAGATTTCTTAACTATTCAACTATTTCATTGTTTACATTTTGTTGATGTGTTTGGCTTTTCTTTCCTTCCAATAACACTTGGCCTGTATATCCCAAACCCAAGTCCCTTCTTATCTTTTCATATGTTCCCTTAAAAATTTGTTGGAGTGGGAAAGTGAATTTTTTTATTTAACGCCAATGGCCACACTCAAACATACATTTGCAGTGAGCTTCCAAAAACTTCCATGCACTGCTTTTATACTGCTTTATCCTCAGTTTTAATATTACTTTTTAAAGATGATTATTGTTCTGTAAAAGACAAGGTATTTTCTAGTCAAAGATGGTTTGCAGGCCGCACACATAGGATTTTTAATTCATTTTCGCAGGCTGCAAAATAATCACTGTCAGGCTGAACTTTGCTCACCTGCCTTACTATTTCCTTCCTTTTTCATTCAAATGTTTCCTTATCTTTTCTTTCCTTTTCCTTTCTTATGTTTATTACCATTCAATATTTTTTTCTTGCTTCTCTTCCTCTCTACCTTTACAGTTCTCATCTCTTTTTTTATCCTACCATTCCTTCTTTCATCCATTCCTCTTTTCTTACTCTTTATCCTTCCATGCCATTCCTTTTATGCCTTCCCTTTCTCAATACCTTACTTTCCTTCCTCTTACACCTTCTATTATTACATTATCTTTTACACCTTTAAAAAATCAAAATATTGGTAAACATTCCAAAAAATGGAGAAACATAGTCCTTCAAATTACCTCAAAATAATAATCATCAAAATAAAGACCAACTTCTGTAGAAAAACTACCAACAATGATATGGGCACAGGCCGTCACAGCTGCAAGTATTGACATCACCAAACAACCTATAATCTGTAACAGAGGATTATTAACCATTGGTATAAATACAGGCAGCTCTTGGTAATTGCAAGATATGAGAAAATGATGAATGATGATACAGCAGTAACAACGTTCAGATTCAGATTCAATGTTATTTGTCCAATATGGAAATAGCACAGTAGATTAAGTACATTTTCTTGTCATTCACATTTTATATAAAACATTTGTTCCATAAAGACAAATTATACATTAAAATGGCTAGTGAAATACTTAAAACAAAAACAACTTCAAACAGACAATAACAAGATACAGTTGAAGCATTCATAATACAACAAGATAGTAAGTAATAAAATATTAAAATGTTGAATAAATAAGATTTCAGTTAAAATTTTAAAATTACTAAAAGAATAAGAGATTCCAGTTAAAAAAATTAAAATGATTAAATTTCAGATTAAAACAATAAGGCCAATTAAAATACTGGACAGCAGCTGTATACATATAACAACATCAAAAATGTCCAATACAATCTAATCGAATATGGTATGAATTCTTGTATTCGTCTGTCCCACATTTAAATGACCTACATACATATTACAGTATTTCCTTTAGAGCGCATCTTTTGACAGTAGAGGGATTTAGATTTGTGCAACAACACAGAGCTGATGCATGACCGTCCTACCAAGCATCCAACATTCTCTGCATACATAGATTTGGACAAATTGCATCCTAGAATCCACACAACGAGGAACACTTAACATTCTCGTATGCGCAGATGATTTTAGCGACATCATTACGTTCTACCATCGTCGTGCAATCGAAAGCTTTCTACTAAAAATTTAACGGATGATTTAAATCCTTTTGAATATTTTTGGTCTTTGCGTTAATACAATTGTTACTTTAAGTGAGTAATTAATTTTTGTAATTTACCAGATTTGTTTAGAATACACTGGATGACAGTTTTATAGTTTTCTACCCTACACCACCAAACAACACAACAGAAAGCAAGTACTGCTGAGAAAAACAGGTTGACTTGTCTACACTAAATTTATTCAATTTTCTATTAGGAAGAACAGGCACATGTTTCCTTTACAAAAGTATTTTTACACTGCTCAACCTAATTTAATTCACTATCAATAAATATTTTAAATTTTTAGCACCTTCCATCATAGACTCATTTATGTTAAGCAGTCCAAGTGGTAAAGATTTCTTTCCTATAATCTAGAATTATCGCTTTTGCTTTCTTTTCATTCAAAATTAAACTATTTTCTTTGCACCTAACAGGGAAAGCCTTGACTTCTTCACGATAAAAATCAAGATAACGTGATATTCCAAGCCTTTGTGTTGGCAAGTAAGTCTTGAAAATTAAAGACTGGCTTTTTATTTTTAAAAAAATATAGTTTTTCTACCAGAATGCTTGGGTCACTTTCAATAATAATCAATAATAATAGATACTTTAAACAGGCCTTTTGCCGGCTCAAGATGTGTAACTTACAGCACATGAATTTCTCCCATCACTCTGTCCTGCAACCACTCCTAGAATTCCAGCCACAAGGTAGAACTGCAGAAAAATATTAATTTTTATAATTCATGAATATTTCATTTAAATTTTCATTAATTTGGGTGTTTTTGGGACCTGAAAAAGTAACGTTATTATGTCCTGTACATCTGCAGGCCTATAAATAACATTCTTCATATCTGTCTCTTATACACATCTAGATGTGTATAAGAGACAGCGTTCTACCATCGTCGTGCAATCGAAAGCTTCCTACTAACAATTTAACGGATGATTTAAATCCTTTTGAATATTTTTGGTCTTTGCGTTAATACAATTGTTACTTTAAGTCAGTAATTAATTTTTGTAATTTACCAGATTTGTTTAGAATACACTGGATGACAGTTTTATTTTCTACCCTACTTGGATTGGATTGGATTTATTCGGTGTTAACACCAAGGATAGCCCACGAAAGTCTAGAAGAAGACTTATTTCCAGTGGGGTCCTTCTGGTGGTGATTGGGCAGTACACCGGGAGACAATCCCCTACTCTTTTCCGAAGAGTGTACTGCGTTCTTTAACGTGCACATGGGCCATAATGCACACGGGACCAATGGCTTAAACATCTCATCCGAAATACGGTGCGCTATTGTAACTTGTATTTCAGCCCTCTAGCTGAAACACAAGGAGAGGCAGCGATGGGAATTGAACCGGGGACCTAGAGATCTCCACGGTTCAGCGCACACACAGCGGCTACCACCAGATTAGCCGACTGAGCTAGCTGCTCTCTACACCACCAACACAGCAGAAAGCAATGACACTTTCAAGTACTGCTGAGAAAAACAGGTTGACTTGTCTACATTAAATTTATTCAATTTTCTATTAGGAAGAACAGACACATGTTTCCTTTACAAAAGTATTTTTACACTGCTCAACCTAATTTAATTCACTATCAACAGTGGCACCTAAATATTTTTAATTTTTAGCACCTTCCGTCATAGACTCATTTATGTTAAGCAGTCCAAGTGGTAAAGATTTCTTTCCTATAATCTAGAATTATCGCTTTTGCTTTCTTTTCATTCAAAATTAAACTATTTTCTTTGCACCTAACAGGGAAAGCCTTGACTTCTTCACGATAAAAATCAAGATAACGTGATATTCCAAGCCTTTGTGTTGGCAAGTAAGTCTTGAAAATTAAAGACTGGCTTTTTATTTTTAAAAAAATATAGTTTTTCTACCAGAATGCTTGGGTCACTTTCAATAATAATCAATAATAATAGATACTTTAAACAGGCCTTTTGCCGGCTCAAGATGTGTAACTTACAGCACATGAATTTCTCCCATCACTCTGTCCTGCAACCACTCCTAGAATTCCAGCCACAAGGTAGAACTGCAGAAAAATATTAATTTTTAATGACACACATTGGAATTGTTGACACTTTGTTTTGCTATTTACCAGTGTGCACAGCTAATTACCTCAGTAAAGGAGGTTATCTATTCACCACCCATGGACTGTCTGCCTAGACCTTATAGCAAGATTACATAAAAACTAAGGAATGGATCATCATAAAATTTAGTGGAATGGTACATGATAATGTTAGAAAGAGATGATTACATTTGGGGGGGGGGGAATCAAAGGACAAGGCCAAGGTCATGGAAATTAAATTTTGTACCCTTGATCATAGTGGAACTTCCCATCATACACAGCCTGCATATTGTTCAGTATTCAGGCACTGCACGGAGGTATGCATTCTGTGGAATGAATATGCATACATGTATAGCTACAAATGCTCCTTTTACCCTGACAGTAAAAGCACAGTCTCCCCATGGTGTGAATTGATACGTAAAGTCTGAAACAATTTACAGTACGACAGCAGTGATGACACAGGCCCGTAGGCAGGATTTTGGATGGGGAAGTGCGTTTTGCAACCAAAGTGGACCTTACGATGGGCGACTGCCTAGGGATCTCCGCGAGGGTGGGGCGAATCTTCTGGAAGCTCCGACAAATTACCATTTTGAGGGCCTTTTTTAATGGATTTCTAAAATCCATAATTTGTAATATGTATTGTCTAGGGACCTACAGTAAAGAATGAGAAATAGAGGGTGGGAGTGAAGGGAGGAACTTGCACAGACAGATGGACAATACCACCTCAGCCCCACCATGGTTGGGGCTAAGGTAAGAAAATTTATGATTATGGCACCTCAAAATGGCCGGCAATGGCACTCTCAGACAAACTTTAATTATGATTTTTCTTTTTTCTCCATTTCTTTTATAATTTTAGGGGGCTCTTCCCCTTGAATCCACCACTGCGGAATTGTAATTTTTCATGTTCTAATACATCTGTAGGCCTACAGATGACATGGATCAATCTGCAATCACTGGAGCTGACAGTTTCCAACAGATTTCATAGCACATTATTAAAAATCAACAGGTAGAAGAGCGGGCAAAAACATGTAATGCATACTATACCATTTCTCTATAATTAGGAATGATATTAGTGAAGTAATAGGTTTTAAAAAGTGGACTTTTTGAAATTTGGTGGTCCAGGGGCAGAGGCCTAGAGGGGGTTTGTGAGAAAAGTGACAAAGTAGCATTTTGAGATTTCTCAAACACATAATTCATGAATATTTCATTCAAATTTTCATTAATTTGGGTGTTTTTGGGACCTGAAAAAGTAACGTTATTATGTCCCGTACATCTGCAGGCCTATAGATAACATTCTTCATATTATATAGATCAATCTGCAATCAACGGAGACGATAAATTTCTAACAAATTTCATACCACATTATTAAAAATCAACGGTTAGATAAGCTAGCAAATATATAATGCAATGCATGCTATAGCATTTTATGATAATTAGGAACGATTTTGTGAAATCACAGGTTTTAAAAAGTGGACCTTTTGGAATTTGGGAGGGTGCGTCCACACCCTCTGCACCCCACCTGCCTACGGGCCTGTGACAACACAAATGAATTTTACAATCATCATGGAAATTATAATGGTATTTGGTGTAAATTTCCTGATAAGTGAAATACTAATTTAATATGCAAATGAGCAATTAGCTTATTCACATACGTACCAAAAATAATATGGCTCTGTCTCCTTATTATCTTCTTGCATTCTGTCAAGTTTGAAACCAATTGGATTTTAATACCAAATTTTAGTTATTTGGTAACTGAAGTAAATTTCCTGATTATTAGTGAAATATTAATTATGCAAAAAAGCTATTAGTATATTCACACATGTACCAAAAACAATTTAAGCTCTGTCTTCTGATTATCATCTTGCATTTTGTGAAGTTTGAAACCAATCAGACTTGCCAAAATTTAGTATCGTAGTAACTAGCATAAATTTCCTGATTAGTGAAATATCAATTATGCAAATTAGCAATGAGCATATCCACGCACGTACCAAAAACAATGAACTCTATCTTCTTATTACCATCTTGCATTCTGTCAAGTTTGAAACCAATTGGACTTACCACACTTTAGTTATCATGACAGCGAACTAGTTACTACCAAAAATTTAAAACTAGTTACTACCAAAAATTTAATTAGAAGAATGAATGTGGAATATATGATGTAAATGTGAGGAAAGGAACAACAAATTAAGTATTTTCAAATATTGTATTTACCCCAAGTGCAGCCCAGATTGGAAAAGCAATAATCACTAAATAATATCTAGAAAAAATACAAGCCACACCAAAAGCAAGGGATAGCACTGCCAGACCTATCTGCATATAGCCGGTTATTAGCGCCGCTTTCTTGTTCCAGGATGATGGAGGGTGTACTGGACCTGGCTGGTAGAGAACTGCCTGACCAGCTATTGGAGCTTGCACTTGTACGTTTGTTGTCATGGTAACTCAGTTTACTGAAAAGAAATAAAACAAGGTGCAGCATATAAAAAAATTACTTGATTTTTCAATGGGGAGTAACTGGGAAGGTGCTCAGGTGGGTGGCTTTTAACTGTATGGAAAGTTACACTAGAGCTGCTTCACCAGGGGAAACTTGCTGTTTGGACTTTCAAAAAACTTTTGACTCGCAAAGCTTATTACCGTATAAGGCGACCCTAGTGTTCTCCTGAAGCCGTTTTAGCCATCAAATTTTACCAGTAAAAATATCTGATCAACCAGTAAATTGTGTGTTGGTAGGATTTAAAAAGCACTTACCGGTATTGGCCTATGTAGCCTAGGCTGGCCTTCTTTTAATAAATGAACATCATTCCAGTCCAGGCCTAGGCAATGATTATGTATTATTGCTGTTTTTTGAAGCCATTGAACTCCACTTACAAGTGGCAATACTTTCATGTTGTGTGCTCTTATCTGGCTTATATGGACAAATTTACTAGTAAAAATGTTTCAATTGGGAGAACAGTGGACCCCCATATATGATGCCCCTAAGTAATTCAGCAGATTTTTAGACTTTTGTATTCCAGGCTGGGATTTATCAATCTCAGCTTAGCAAATGTCTTAAGTCAAAAAAGTTAAAATGTCCTTAATCAAATATTCTAAACTGATTTATCAAACCATCTTAGCAAAATCTTAATCTTTTAAGCAATTTTTAAGCTAAGCAATATTGATAAAACTTAAGCAAGAAAATAGACTTAAGACCAATTTAAGCTGATTTTTAAACTTGATAAATCCGGCCCCTGGTGTGACAACCCCCCTGAGTCATCGTCAGAATTCCTATTTTTCACTGGCATTTTATGGTCTTCGTACTGCATCCAGCTAGCTAAAAACGAAGTCGAAAGCTAGACTAATCTTCCAAAAATAATACCATTTTATGAGTTTCTAAATGTTCATAAAAATTTATTTCCCCGTATTCAAAATTGCATTCATTCATAACATTAATAGCCTCACTGCAATAGCAAATTTGTGTTACGGATGATCCGCACATAAGACGAAACATGATTTTAAAAATACAAAATTGGTATGTTGTGCATAAAGACGACCCCCCTGTTTTTCGATCGTAATTTGCTATTTTAAGCCTTGTCTTATACGCGAGTATGCAAGCCAAAGGAATTCAAGGTAAACTCCTGAACTGGATCAAAGGTTTCCTGACTGGTAAAAAAAACTCTAAGTGTGAGGAATGGTAGTTCATTGACAGGGGAGGCTACTGTGTAGGACCCCAAGGATCTGTTATAATAGTGCCACTTCTGTTTTTAGTAAACTGAGAGATTGCTATATTCCAAAATGGAATTCTCTACCACCTAAAACGGATGTGGCTAATTTCAAAGAACTACAGTTATAGACCAAATTCGTCACCAAACATTAAACAAACAACTAGGTGGCAGTTTTTTCACACAATAAAAGCCTTTAATTTTGACACTTTTTAAATTCCTCAAACTTATTTATTTGTACATTTTATCTTAAAATAACTTATCAAAAAGCCTTGGCAAACATTTCTTTAATAAACGCCACAGTCTTGACCAGCTAGATTTGAAATGGAGTAAAAGAAACAAATGGAAAACTTGAACATTTTTGCATAGCCTCCTCGCATGAACACAGGCCTAGCCCTAGACTATATAGAGAGTCATACAACTAACATTTTTCTGACTCATTGGCCATCGTAGTCAAAAGAAACATCTTATTCTACAATTCAGAAATTTAAAGTTCCTCAAATAGTTTAAGTACTTCATACAGAAATTGCAACAAAATGAATTGGTAGTTATTTAAGCTGAATATGTGCCTCAGTCTATTTAAGGTTGGTTCCCAGTTGCAGAAAACCTGCCGCAATGGAACGTACGCAACGTAACGTAAGGAAATGCTCTTCCAGCAATTTCATATCCCCCTCTTTACGGAAAGTTGAATTTGCACTTTGTACGTGACGCAACGTAACAAAATGGATACGGTTCCCACTTGCCGCCTCGTAAACGCAATGATTTTCACGGGAAGCTTTCAAAAACAGTTATGAAATTATCATTTATCGTAGGGCAACCAATGTGTTGTAGGGTAGGGGGTGGGTTGTGTTCTGGGTATCAATTTTCGCAGCCCTGGCTGGGTGTACAAATACTGTAGTGCATTAAATTTAATTGATTTTTTCTTTTTAGCTTAACAGAAAAAAATAAAATAATCATTATAAATCAACAACTATAAATAGATTTAAGCCTATGTCCGATTAATAAATATACAGTTTACACTTATTTAATTATTAATATAAACATTATCTAAATATGCCTAGGCCTCATTTTACTAGGTAATGTTTTAGTTTACTAATTTGGCACAACAAATTAAATAACAAATTGTATGACATTTTCATGTTTGTAAAACTAGGATTTAAATTTTGTTTATTGGGAGGGGGAGGTATATCTCCTCAACAGGGCACTCCTCCGGTCCCCATCTGGGCGTCACTCCTGGGTAATATATAAATAGTTTTTGAGGAACGGACTTGGGCAAGATTGCATATAAATATTAATGTTTACAGTCTTGTATAGATAGGTATATATGCCATGCAGTAGAAAAGCACTGTCACAGCGGCTCTACCGAGACAGGCTGCTGTAGGTTGCGATGTAATAGGCTATGAAAACAATAATAGTAATATAATAGCAGCAACATCATTGATAACAGCAGCCAATAATAATTATTATTTAAGAGGTGATGGCTAGGGCCTGGATGTGGCAAATCCTGTGAGCGACATGCCTTAAGCCCACTAGAAAGCCTCTTGAAATTCTTCATATTTTTAGTCTGAATGGAAATTTAAATCAAATCAACCTTTAATCTCATGATTGAATAATTCAAAATGTATACAATGATTGTTATAAAAAGTAACTTAAATTCGCTGTTTTCCACAATTTAAATGGACGTACATGTACGTTGATAATGAAAGCCACACAGACAAATAGCAACAAAGGCATGATTTACTACAAAATTTTCAAAAAAAAAATATAGGCCCTACGAGCGAGGGTCCTAATAATATAATAATAGAATTGATTACAAATACATAACAATTTGTGGTAGGGTATCTCAGGGGTGGCGCCAGAGGGGGGCTGGGGGGCTATAGCACCCCCGTCGGGGAAGCTTAGCCCCCCGTCGGGGAGGACGATATATTTTGTCGGGGAACAAACAAATAAAAAAAAATATTTACATGTAATATTTGTTTAGCCACCATATTGTTTGTTAACTTTTTATCACAACAACAACAATAACAATAATAATAATAATTCAATGAGACTAATTAAAAATAATTTGCGTTCTGTTATGACAAATGCTCATTTAGATAGCCTCATGATGGTTGGAATACATCGTGATAGGTGAAGCAACCTCGACCATGACAGCGTGGTTGACAGACTTAATGCAAAATTTCCAAAATATAGAATTTAATTTTCAAGAATGAGGATTTGAAAATAAATTAGATGGTTACATTGCATACTCTTTGTTTCTTGTTTTATTCAAAATGTTTTGGTTTTGGAAGCTGATTTCAACATTAGAAAGCATAGCCTACATGATATTATAGTAACTCGATGCCTATGAAATAAGTAATAAAAAATCGCCATAATTCATCAAATACCCGTGGCTTCCAGGGGCCTTCGCCCCCCTGGGCCCCCAGCCAAGTGAGACTCGATTCGCTCCACTAGCCCCACCC
>NW_022746879.1:186602-188869 GCF_011630105.1 Anneissia japonica | reverse complement strand
CCCCCCCGTCGGGGCCTTTAGCCCCTCCGTCGGGCAGGTCCTGGCGCCACCACTGGGGTATCTATTATTACACTTACAATTTACTATTTTTGTGTACTGTAGCACATTTTGAAATCAGTTAAGATAGATAGAAAACTGCCTTTCTTGGTGGTACCCAGGGTGGTACGAGGCCTAGACCATGCAGGACCTCATCATCATCTATAGCCTAATCTACACTAATAAGTGACGAAGTACTAGGCCTAGGAAGGGTATGCTTAGCCTGACGGTAGGGAGGGTACAACTGCCAGTAACATCTGCTGCGCGACCTTTGCCTTGTTGGTGGCGTGGTAGCTTATCTTATGGCTTCTTATGGTCGTCATCATCCTTTCATTATCTTGATACTCATCCTCATCATTCTAACCATCACCATCCCCATTATTAACACAATATACTTACGATATGCTGAATTGTTGATCCTGTACTATTACATCAGGGAGGTATAATACTGGTTTTAACAGACCTATGCCTACGTCTGGCGGCGCCAACGCCAGTAGAAATAATATAGCGAAGTAACGAAGTTAGGGTGTGTTAAGCCGGCTCCACCAATCAGCAACGCGGATTTCCACAATCATCGGAAGAAAGTAGGAACTACTGACGACAACAGCCACAAATCATCATGACGGCGTCGGCGATGTCATCCTGTACTTGGTACCTGCGTGGTACCTTTGTACGGCAGGGGCGGATCTGGGTTCTTTAATTTTCAAGGTTTTCTCGTCTTAAAAACGGTTAAAGTAAACTTTCTCATTCTTATTACAGAAAATAGACTAAAAAATGAGTAGTTGCGTACGTAGGCTATTCCTTTTTCCCATGAATGGATGAACCCCCCAAAGAGAACGGGGGTGTCGGGAAAATGTTGATTCCTAGATGGCGTGAAATGCGCTTTCCCGATTTCTGAGGTGCCTTTTAATGTCTTGAAAACGATTCAATGAATTCCGACTTCTAATTTTCCCATTGTAACAAAAATCAGCTCACGGGTCGAGATTTTTTTTCCCAGGGGGTGGGGAGGGGGAGGGACCCCATGATCCCCCTCCAGATCCGCTAATGGTACGGTATATATACTGGATCCTCTAAATATCTCATTTAAATATCTTTTTAGCTTGTAATCCAGACCCTTTTATTGAATTGCCCCATGTGGGATGAATAAAGATTGTATTGTATTATATTTCTATTGTAGATAAAGTGGAGGTTCGATGAGGCGGGTGGACTGAGCTTGTAATTTTGCTTAGGAGGAAATGTCATAAACTCAGCGGTGGCTCCAGAAATTCGCAGAGGAGCGGTCCGACATGTCCCACACCACAGAGGTCCAAACCAAAGACAGACAAGCCTTGATTGAGGTCCCAGAATAAATATTCCTGGTTTTTAATGTGGTGGGTCCATGCCAAGTTGTGATCCATGACAAATTGTGACTTTAGACCAAAATATTAGGGATTGGCAATAGAAATAATGTTATTTTTGAATAGGAAAGGTGTTATTTTTTAATTTATGAACCGACGAACTCATCATGGAGTAGAACGACATGGGATCTACGCCTGTACGACGAGAGGGCAAATCAACCACCCCCCACCCCTTATCTGGCCGAACGCACTCTTGAGGCGTAGCATTGTGTAATACAATGTTCCTGACGGTTATTTGAATCTGTTCAACCATGAAGCCTTCGTGGTCTAGTGGTTATGCGAGAGGTCACAGGTTCGAGTCCCGCCAGAGGCATTTTATTACACAATTTCATCTTATGGGCCCTATATATATTGAGAAAAAATGACTGGTAGTATAGGTTTTGTAGTAAAGTGTCCTGCATCCTGTTGAAGTGTTCCTAGACATCCAATCAGTGGCAGCTCCAGCGTCTGAAATCTAAAATCTGGAGAAGGGGGGGGGGTTGTGGCGGGCATGGTCCCTGACGAGAGCAAAGTGGGCATGATTATTGTCTCAAAATAGTCCAAGGGACGGAGCACCTGAAAAAATATGACAATTAAGGGGTTTCAGAGGCCTTTTTAATCAATTTTATATATAGTCTACTAATATATAGAAAAATACATTGATTTTTCCCCCGATAAATTGTAGTAGTTAGCTTTTTTTGGGAGTTGGGGAAGAACATTTTCTGAGGGATAATGTCCCCCTTGCCACCCATAGCGCCGCCACTGCGTCCCGTGGAGAAAACATAGCTGGAGAGATCAGACCAATTAAGGCTCTGGAATAAACTTATCTTAAATCTTTCGCAAGTGGTCGGGGGG
>NW_022746879.1:179360-186593 GCF_011630105.1 Anneissia japonica | reverse complement strand
GGCGAACGAATTCCCTAAAAGTATGACAATTGAGGGGTTTCAAAGACTTACTTAATCGATTTTAGAGTCTATATTATGTAATAAATACATCTTTTGTATTTTTTCTCCCGACTAGGGGATTGAGAGAGGGGGGGGGGGTAGTAGCGCCGCCACTGACCACGAGCAACGACTTTTGGAATGGTGCCATAAAGAGGGAACGATTGATTGATTGTTTGCCAAATGCAATGTATAAATAAAGGTAAATGATAAAAACGGTGCTCAAATATAGGAACGAATTGTGTGCAGGCATAAACCAATCAAAAAAAGTTCATCAGTTGTGTGAAAAAATGAGTTTATTTTCTTTAACATTGGAGTCTAAGACAAAATCAGTGACAGTGTATAACAAGTTATATTAAGGATTATAAATCTCTTTATTGAATACCATCATGGTTCATCCTGTCCTCAAGATTTCTTAAAGTGTTAAGAAATTCACAAGATTTTTCATAACATTTTGCAAGCATAATAGCGACTACTGTTTAGCTTAATAATGTGCACATGCAGGCATACATTGAGTAAATTTAATACACTTTTAAAAAGGAATAATCACTCAGAAAACATCAGTCTTTAAAAGCAGTAACTGATGACAAACTCTAAATTATCTGATACATAGATGAGATTTTATTTTATTTTTATTTTATTTCTCTATGAATGTGATGTTTTTGCTGTTTGCTCTGCTTTATGTCTCTTTTGTAATTTGTCTGTTGTGATGAGGACTCCCCTGAAAATCAGCTTTGCTGAGTGGGACATTTCCTCTTAAAATATTAATAAAAGAAAGAAAGAAAGAACTTCACAGCAACAGCAAGTATGAACCTGCCACTTACAGTTACAGGATAAAACCATATGAAATTACAAAAAGTATGATGTAAATCTGGATTTTCTGCCAATAAAATATATAAATATTTATGTATAATATAGGGGTTTGTTCATAGTACCGTACATTTATACCGTAATCAGATATGTACTCAAATACATATCAATATGAGCCTGGGTTGCAGACCTTAATTTTAGGTTACTCACTCTCTATTGCATTACGCAATATAAAAATCCATACTTATATACAATAAGACTAAAGCTGGGCAGTTATATGAAGAACGGAATGCGACGTCACGCGCCTAACAGATCGTTTTTAATGACTATCCGTTCAGACAACCACCTACAATCAACGTTGTCTAGTCTAGTAGGCTTAAGCTGGCAAAGAAAGCCAAATACAAAAAAAAGTTTTTCTTGCCATTGACTGACCAACTGAAATTCTATAAAATCTAGGGAAAGCTGTTTTTAAAAACGCACCAAAAACATACTTATATATTAATGCAAGCGCTTTTTAAAAGTTTCATCAATCAATTTGGAACTTTAATAGATTTCAGGCCTTTGGTAATACTGTTTTACCACCTAAAGTATTGGAGTGAATGATAGTTATCCTTCGACTCTACAATTAGGCCTACAGTTAGTCAAAAAAGATGCTGACCACCTGACCAAGACTCATCTCCAATTGTCACTCTAGTATTTTATGTTTGACATAATCTGAGTATATACACTTGTACTTATAATATTTTTTTTTAATAATTTCTATTTTTATGGAAGCTAAAAGTTAGTCTGATTTAAGAAACCTATTTTGTCTCATGTTCTGTGTAGGCAGGCAGCTGTCCTTGGGCTTGGCCCATGTACTGGACATTTTGCTGTGGTTGACCTGTGAACTGTGGTTGACCTACTACCTGTGTCTGACCCATGACCTGTGGTTGCCCCATGGCAACTGGCTGACCAACAAATTGCTGCTGCATCATGGGATATCCTTGGATGGCAACCTGACCTTGGGGAATGACCTGACCTGTGAGAGATATCAAAAAGACTTTTATTAGATCGAAAACTTGCACACAGGCTTCTGGTGGTCTTGGAAAATTTAACGAGATGAAATGAATACACATTTACATGCAGCAATCAGTGCAGGGGTCGCAAGTCTTCCTGAACTCCCGGCAGTCTTCCGGAAATCGACTAAAGCTTACAGTGTGATTTGAGGAACTTATTTTGTCTCATGTTCTGTGTAGGCAGGCAGCTGTCCTTGGGCTTGGCCCATGTACTGGACATTTTGCTGTGGTTGACCTACTACCTGTGGCTGACCCATGACCTGTGGTTGCCCCATGGCAACTGGCTGACCAACAAATTGCTGCTGCATCATGGGATATCCTTGGATGGCAACCTGACCTTGGGGAATGACCTGACCTGTGAGAGATATCAAAAAGACTTTTATTAGATCAAAAACTTGCACACAGGCTTCTGGTGGTCTTGGAAAATTTAACGAGATGAAATGAATACATGCATGCAGCAATCAGTGCAGGGATCGCAAGTCTTCCTGAACTCCCGGCAGTCTCCCGGAAATCGGTATGGTCTCCCGCACTCCCGCAAACAAGCAAAAATCTCCTGGAAATTCACTTATCTCCCGAAAATTCAGTAAAAAACAAATCTTATTGTTTTATTTAGGCCTAAACTTTGGTTGCCGATTAGTTTTTGCAGTCTGACAGTGCCATTTCTGAGCTTCTAAAGGTACCTTCTAAAAAATTTCATCAATTCAGCCCCAATCATGGTGGGTCTCAGGTGGGCGCAGCACTTCATTTGGTACTTCCACTTTTTTCTCATAGAATATATAGCGCCCCCAATGTCATTAAAAGAATCTTTCGGAAAGGGGTTTTTCCAACTTGGGACCCAAGTCAGTGTGATGACGTGTTTCAATTTGTATATGGCAAAATGTTGTACAGTACATGCGAATTGGGTATAGAGTACTACAGTGTTACGTCACGATACCGCGTGATACTACTCAACCGGGCGCCATTTTCTCCACTGACAAACCATTGATCCCAATTTCTAATGTAAATATTAAGATGTTGTATCTTACTTTTTATTTGTAATTTTTAATTGATGATTAAATGTGTATTCGGTAACTAATAAAATGCGAGACTTGTATTTTTAGTACATAAAAATAAATACATAAAATATTAGATTTTAAAATGCCTTTTCCAGAAAGCTTATGAAGTCATTCAGGTGTGATGAACGGTAACCAATGTCTGTTGACAACAGACAGCGCCACCTTACTTCGTGATGACACGACTGTGGTACTCTATAAGTACAGCTCTTAATAATAATACATGTGATTTGCTCAAATACAGGAATGATGACATCATCATCCCCATATATGGGTGTGATGTGGCATCATCATCCCATATATGGATGTTTGTTATATGACATCATCATGCAAATGTATAGACAATAACACAATTTGATAGTGTGAATAGATTTCAGTGGCAATAGAAGTACAGAGGCAAACAATAATAAAAACAAACATACCAGGTTGAACAACATATGATGCATACTGAGGATAGCCCAGAGCCTGAATTGTAAAGTGTACAAATGTGATATATTAGTTAAATTATATTATAATTATATTAGATATTTCATTTACTTTATTCATAATTTAGGTTGTAAATCTGAGAGTAACTCTAAACTAAAACTGAAAAATTCCAGTTTTCAATTCAATTGAAATACACTTTGACATTTCAAATTTATACATTAACTAAAACAGATAATGTATTACAACTTAATACAAAATAAAACCAAATGCAAAAGAAATGTATGACTCACATTTGATGTTTGTTCTCCACAGCAACAATTTGCCCCACAACACATGAACACTGATGAAACAATGGCTGTCACAAACTGAACCACTCCAACAAGTACACACAGAATGTTGATAGCATACCATCCTCCACCCTAATAATAAACAATAATTTGATACCATTACTATTAAAATTATAATTAAAGTTATTCTCTATAGGCATATCATATTCATTTCATCCCAATTATTGTATCTTCATTTATTTTTAGCCCACTCTCTCTTTAAAAATCCTTATCTTTCCTTTAATCCTTCTATTCTTACTTTCTTCATTTTCTGACATTCATCCTTACATATCCATTTTTCCCCCATCTTTCTTCCTCTTCTTAATTAATTAATTTTTTATTTCTTTCTCTATTGACTCCATTATCTTCCCTCTATTATTTCTTCATTCATTTTTCTTTCCAATCATTATACTGTATTTCAATACCTCTATGCTTTCTATAATAATACAAATACAATAAAAGATGTAGAAATATTTTCTTGGGACTCACAATCCAATAATGATCATAAGCTGTCGAAATACTACCAATAATAATATGCACAAAGGCAGTTGCAGCTGCAATTATTGACATCACTAAACAACCCACAATCTGAAACAGAATATTATTTTAATTATGATACGATGCAAATATTTTATTTTGTCCATAATACTCATTGAAACGTGTATTCACTCAACATTAATTTTCACTTCAAAGAAAAACAAGGAACCTAACATAACTGCAACATGGTATAGGGAGTTACACCACTAAGGTCTTAATCATCTGCAAACTCCTGAGCTACCTGAACCATGCATCATCGGATAAAGGCTTTCATCAACTAAGGTCAGTGACGTAACAACATTATAAGAAAGTTCAATAAAATTAAATTCCAGAGCAGGTGAATGATTAAATGGCTACTTTAACTTGGGCAAAAAATGAATGACAGGGTTGCTGAAAAATCTCAATTGATGGCTCATTGTTTCTAACAGAATTATAGAAAGAGGAAAGTCCCTACTGATAAAACCAGTTTTAGGTGCGTTAACTCTACATTTTGAAACAAAAAAAATATCTTGCCTACTTATATTGGGACGGGGAACTTTTAAAGAAAAATATGGAAACAAATTACACAAGAATGAGGAATTAACACACCTATAGAGAAAAAAACTGCCTATGCTTTTTTAAAGAATCAAGTTTGCACACATTGTTATTACCAATAAATCTCAGAAACTTGATTTGCATGCGTTCGATTTGCTGATCATGGGAAACACAAACTGAATTGTAAAAGAAAACTCTAAACCAGATCTAAATTAAAGGAACAATAAAGAACAATTTGGTATTATAAAGAGTGTGACAATTACGCCATTAAACATTTACATATTATTATGTCATGTCCAAGTCTAATTCAACAAGAATCCACTTGAGCACAATGGTCTTCTACATGAGTAACAGGCCTACTTGTTGCAGAATATGCAAGTATTAAGCCTATTATAATCATAACATTAGAGCCTTCATTTCGTCTGTTACTAGTATTAACATCCAGTCTGTTTTGTAATTGTCGTGAACTGCATAAATATTTCAGAGTAAACATAAAAGAAGGTGATTTATTTGTTATGCAACTTGTTTATTTTGTTTTGTATATGTTGTTTCTTAGGCATGAATAAAAGGAACATTAAAAAAAATATGGCGTATGTCATATTGCATGGCCAACATTTGTTGTACTGTACCTATTGTAAATGTGTATTGGTCGAATAAATATATGAAATGAATGAATGCAAGAAGACGGATGATCACATATGATGGATAAATCCTTCCTGTTAAGCCTCGTCTATCGTAAATAGCACCAGTGGACCACACTGTATGGGCATTTTCGAAGTCCTAGCTTTGCAGAATCAAGCGAAGTTCTTAGCTTACAATAGTGAATTTTAATAAACTTTAAACTTTTAATAAAAAAAATTCAAATTAGTATTGTATTAAAAACCAAATATAACATTATTTCAATGTTAGTTTTGGGTGTCTTCTACTGGACTGGACCATAATGTTAGAAGAGTGCTGTGTATTACTAGGAGGGCCCTTCAGGTCTCCTTTGGACTAGGGCCTGCGGTAGGGGGCCACCCCCCCTAAGAGTCCATAGGCATTATGCCACTAAGGTCCCAATGACTGCATCTCCATACATGAAGGCAAGCTTTTTTATACCTTGTTTTGTGAATACATAGTTTTCAAGATCGTCAGAGGAGGCAGGAAAAAATGAGTGGATATTAAGTCATTTTTCTAATGGCTGAACAAAGTAAACAAAGCTGTCTGTTTTCCAGAAATATAACTTACAACACACGCATTTCTTCCATTTGCATTTCCTGCAACCACTCCCAGAATTCCAGCCACAAGGTAGAACTGCAGAAAAATAAAATATGTGTATATATAAAAAATCAACATACTCTAGATGCTTTTTTTAGATATTGTATAGCAGTTGTTTCTTTAACAATGAACAGTGATTCAGTATTGAGAGTGAAGGAGACATGAAAGTACAATTTGCTGTGTGACTGCAAACCAACATTTCAGAAACCTGTGTATGCAATGGATTCATTCTATTTTAACGCAAGATGGATGAGTACATTTAAACTTTACCAGATAAAAATGCACATTGAAAAAGCATTTCTAAATAAAGTTCCCTAGCAACAATGCCCCCCCCCCACACCCACTTGGTGCTTCACAATTTGCATGCCATCCCCACCCAATCCACATTTTCTCTGAACCCACCCTTTGATCAAAATGCTGTCAGATTATTAGGAGCACGCAGCTGACAAAGATGCTGGATTAATTAATTAACAATAGTTTTCTTGTTTGTTTTCAGAGAACAAAAATGTCTGAAATTCAGAATCGCAATCCCAAAAAATTGTATCAGTTAAAATGAATTTTATAACAAAAAAAACTAAACTCTGATTGTAATGTGAATAAGCATTAACTAATAACTGATAGTCAAAGTGGACAGCTGAGGATGTTTTATTTCCACAGGATTAGAAGAATGAATGGTAGAAGTTTATTATGATGTGACCGTGAGGATTGTATATTTATTATTTTAAACAAATTTACCCCAAGTGCACCCCAGATTGGAACAGCAACATAACCAGCAAAAGTGTCAGAAAATATACAAGCCACACCAAATGCAAGGGATACCACTGCTAGGCCAATCTGCATATAGCCGGTTATTAGCGCTGCCTTGGAGTTAAAGGTTGACGAACGATATTCTGCACATGGTTGGTACAGAACTACTGGAGCTGTAGAACCTTGCACTGGTATGTTTGTTGTCATGATCACAGATATGGACTGAAAAAAAAAACAAAGAGATTCATTGATTGATTTTTAAAGTTTTCACACTCTGTTCAATAAAAATTTATGTGTAGTATTCAGTGCCCACAAACATAATACAGTATACAGTGGATGAAAATATGGTTACCTAAAAAATTGATACTTTTATAGCGTGAGTACAGTACCTCTATGCACTTTTACAGCCTTAAAGCAGGGATGTAGTTATGGTGGGCCTTGAAGTCTGTCTCT
>NW_022746879.1:172244-178930 GCF_011630105.1 Anneissia japonica | reverse complement strand
ATTGTAATGTGAATAAGTATTAACTAATAACTGCCAATCAAAGTGGAGAGCTGAGGATGTTTTATTTCCACAGGATTAGAAGAATGAATGGTAGAAGTTTATTATGATGTGACTGTGAGGATTGTATATTTATTATTTTAAACAAATTTACCCCAAGTGCACCCCAGATTGGAACAGCAACATAACCAGCAAAAGTGTCAGAAAATATACAAGCCACACCAAATGCAAGGGATACCACTGCTAGGCCAATCTGCATATAGCCGGTTATTAGCGCTGCCTTGGAGTTAAAGGTTGACGAACGGTATTCTGCACATGGTTGGTACAGAACTACTGGAGCTGTAGAACCTTGCACTGGTATGTTTGTTGTCATGATCACAGATTTGGACTGAAAAAAAAAACAGAGATTCATTGATTGATTTTTAAAGTTTTCACACTCTGTTCAATAAAAATTTATGTGTAGTATTCAGTGCCCACAAACATAATACAGTGGATGAAAATATGGTTACCTAAAAAATTGATACTTTTATAGCGTGAGTACAATACCTCTATGCACTTTTACAGCCTTAAGCAGGCATTAAGTTATGGTGGGCCTTGAAGTTTTCCACCCAGTCTAAAGATCAAGTTCAAGTTCCAATTTATTGTCATATACAAAAAAATAAATGAAATTTGTTTTCCAAGGTTCATAATAAAAACAGTGACATACTAAAATACAATACAAAGGATACAAAGTCTTCGTAGATAATTTCATGGCCCTTCACCACCTTTATTAACCCACTTTTCCATTATTAAAGTACACTCTTATAATTTAGAGTTTACCAAGTTATCACTCACCCTTAAAATTTCTATCACCCACCCTGAGTTTTCTATGGCTACAACCATGCATAAGTGAGATCAATTATGAACGATTCACTAAGTATAAATATAACAATATAACTATTATAAACTTTATGATTGCCTAGCTTTATTTTATCTTTCTATTACTATTCATTTCTTTCCTTTCCTAACTACCATTAAATACATTTTCCTTTTTTGTTCCTTCTTACCCTTTTCCTGCCTTTTATTTTCCTTTCTTTCAATTTTACATTTCTTATTCTTTCCTTTCTCTTTGTTTTCTTTACATTTTTCTTTTTCTTATATATTTTGCTTCTTTTCTTTTACATTTTTCTTTTCCTTCTTTAGGTTTGACTTTCATTTCCTTTCTTTTCTTATTTTTCTAAGTAATTTTCCTTTATGTTTCTCTTCTATTTTCTTTTGTCATTCATTTCTATTTCTTTTTTCTTTTCAATATACAGTAATAATCATGTGAATGAACATGAAAAACAGGCCTAAACTTTAGTGTAGGCCTGTAGAATATACTGTATATAATAAATATATATATCATTGTCATTATCATCATAAGGAATTGCGTTTTCAGCCCCATTCCCGGCAAAAAATGCATGCATTACTCAATTATTATAAACTGGGGTGGCACCAGATGGCCCCTCGTAGGGGAGAGCTGGTCGTCTGATTAGGGGAGAAAAACCACAATTTGTCGGGGAGACAAAGTCACTATAACAACTCCCTGAATAGGCCTAGGCCTAATTATTTTCTACATACCGTATTGGTAGACTTTAAAATCGATTAGGTAATTGTCATGTTTTTCATGGGTACAAACACCCCCCAGAAACCCCCCACCCCCTGGAACGCTTTGTTGAGGGTTTGAGCAAAGCCTGACCTCGCCCACTATTTCCTCACCCCCACAGGGGTGTTCGATCATTTCGGCCGCCAATCGTTTCGGCCGCCCCGCCAAATGTATGGAACGCCAAAAAGACCGCCGAATACACAGCAGCTGTCAATGAGAAGAACGTAGTCATACAACAGCTGGATACGATACATCAGTAACAAAAAGGAGACAATATGTAAGCCTAGGCCTAAAGTGAATAATTAAATTCTGAATTATTAATTATTTACCAGTATAAAAACATAACGTTAAAACAGTACAGTATACTGTATCAATACATTTGATGTTGGTACGTTAAATTTATTTGTCTTGCGTGATAATGAATAAAGTATGTCATTCATACATTTGTTGATTTTGTCTGATGGTTGAGACAGTAGGCCAAAATAATTAAGAATTTATGTACCAGTATAAAAATATAACATATAAAACCAAGAATATTTTATGTACAACTATGATGACATTTCGTTTGTTAATATGTTTGAATTTTTGATAAATTTTTTCTTGTGTGTTGACATGTTATTCACGCAAAAATATTTACTGTATAGTACCGGTATCAACTTTATTTCATCACTTTTATTTTTATTGTTGAGAATTGGTGAATAAAATGAGAACATATTTTACACATGCGCCTTGTGTTTTATGTACAACTCTGACGACATGAATAATATACTGCCCCGCCAATAATGATTTAGAGTTCCATAATAAAATTAATTTTTTGATTTCGTTTGATGGTTTATTTACTGTATAGTATACAACTTCATTTCGTTTGTTGATATGTTTGAACTTTAGATTTATTTTTCTTGCATGATAGCATGATGTTCACACAAAAATGAAGGATGAAATGTATAGCTTATACTCGTCGGGGAAGTTATGGTCGAATAAATAAATGAAAGATGAAATGTATATATGTTTTATGTACAACTTTTTTACATGACATGAATACAAAATATATGATAGTGTCTGCCGATAATGATTTCGAATTTCAGAAAGAAATTAAAGTTTTTTTTTTAATTTCTAATTATATACATTTAAAGCATTTAACCATCACATTACTACACTGTTTACCAATAAAACAATATAGGCCTATAATTTATAAAAAGATACATAGTGTTATAATTTTTATTGTACAGTGTGTAAAAAATTTTCTGCGTTGCTCAAAATGCGACACCCACACAAGTCATGCCCAAAAACATCAATAGCTGGAACTTAATATACTAATATTCTACACATAGGAAGTTTTCAATTACGCTATAATTAAAGAGGAAAGTTTACTAATAAATAGTAAATAATTATCTATCTTACAATAGATTGACATTGGCCATGGTTTACTTATAGAAAAGGATCTATGATAGGAAAGAAAAACAATGCACATGTGGAACATAAGTAGAGAAAGCGCGTTTGAATCCCATCTGAATTACTGCCATAACAGGTAGGTAATTTGTTAAATAAGTTTGTATTTTACCTTTTAAATGAAGATACTGCAGGTTTGTGTACTGTAATAAGGGATTTATATTTCAAAAGATAAATGGTACATCAACATGTAATGCTTTTTTATTTGGGTTAGACATTGATTTTTTTTCTTTAAATTTTAATCTGAAAGTTTGCATTGTCACTTTGTAACCAAATAATAACCATCAAAAGGGAGCCCATCTTTATTACTGATTTAACTTACACAGTAGCTACATCTTACTGTATATGTTCTGCATAGCACTTGAAGGAAGAAACTTTAATATTAGACAGTTAATGAAGAAAATATTTTGCTACAAGTGGAATACTTATATTAAAATTATATTTGGATTTTGTACAAGATAACAAATATGAAATAATACTTTTATTGGACCACTACTTTTAAGGTATCTGCATATCTTTAGAGATTACCGTAACTAATTTCAGACATTGCACCGAAATTACTCTTGGTGGTTGCCTGTTTATGAGTTTTCGATTTAGAAGCCTATAAGAGTATTCAAATTTTTGGCATTTTTTTTACCCCCAGATTTCACTGATAAGAAGTATCCTGCGGCATCAACCACTCTTTTGAGGCAGTCTCTGTCAAACAGAATAAAGAAAATGAACAAGCCTAAAAATTGGGAATACCATGTATGCATTTTTGTTTTTAAATTTCGTTATATAAATTTAATTCCAAACTTTGTTCTAGTGATATTAGATTTGTGGTAGTATTTTATTATATTTGATGTTTCAGTGTGTAGGCCGTCTTAAAGTTAGGCTCAGAAAAGTTATGCTTTTTTTTTTATGTTGTAGAACTGATTTTTTTTTAAACCCAAAAAAAATATTTGATGAAAAACTTAGAAGCGATTAATGAGATTCAGATTTTTTAATATTTAAAAACTGGGGGAAAAGAGACATAATCACCCTTTTCCCTCCTTACTTTTCCCCAGTTTTTAAATATTCAAAAATCTGTATCTCTCTCATTAAACTGCTTCCAAGTTTTTTGTCAAATATACTTTGAGGCTTAGAAAGATTAGTTCTACAACATATCAACAAATTTATGTCCTCCAGAGCTTGGCTTTATTAAATAGAAATGCTACTTCCACATCAATAATTATATCCACCCTTGTCATATTTTCTTAAAATATTATTTAAATATTTTTGTCTTGCCATATTATTGTATATACATGAAATCAATATTTTCTTATTTATGTGAGTAGCAATTATTCCAGTACTGTATCTTATTTTGTAGCTCTCTGTTTAGTACCTGAGTATATTTTTTCTTTAAAGTTTAAACATAGGGGCCAATCACAATTGTAAACATAGTGTATTAAAAGTGTACTCTTTTTTGCCACCTCAACCCCTTTAAAAAGTGTACATTCATGGAAAATGTTGATTTTGCAATACTGTTCTCTATGGCCCTTTTTTCAATGGGTACATGATACATAATTAGGTTTAAATATATCCATATTGACATGTTATTAAATTTAGAAAACCGATTTCAATCAATATTTTAAGCTTTTGTAAATTCCTTTCATTTAATTTTGTATTTAGTACCAGGCCCTTTCCCTCTTAGGAAAGTTTATACATTTGTTGATAATTATGAATGGTCCATACAGTGCAGGGTTATCCACCTTATGTTTTGGAATTTCTTTTTTGAGTCTTTCACATCTATTAAATTTGTGTAAAGTTAAATCTAATACTGTACTTTAATAGTATATAAAAATATATAAAACTTTTTCTTTCATCTACCCTTATCAATATCGCTTACAGTACCTTGATGTTATTTAATATATTTATAATAATTTATATAGGCCTGCAATTTACTGTAAATACAGCTATTATACAGTATACAGTACTGTAAAATTATTTTTATAAATCTTTATATGTTTGCACAATACCACTAGTGCTACATCGTGTGACTTCATAATGCTAGTAAAATTCAATGCAGTTTATTCTTTTAAGATATTGAATCCATTTTTTTTTCTACTTTTAGATGATGCAATTTAAACATTATTTTAGTATGGTTGTTTGACCTGTTATATATATGTTTAATATGTCACTAAATAAAGATCTTGAGAATGAATACATTTTGTTGAGATTTCTGTACAGTGGGTTCAAACATTTCCAGCCATGAACTACCAAAACACATTTGTACATTACAATCATCTTGTAGGCCTATGATTTTTTTATTTTTACACTTTTTTTTTTTGATTCGTGAAAACAGTTTTTTAGTGATCGAATGATATAAAAAAAGTTATATCAGCGTTATTTTCTAGAGAAGTGCTGTGAATTTCTATGAAAATTAATTTTATCAGCGTTATTTTCTATAGAAATGCTGTTTTTTTTTCTATAGAAAATATATCAGCATTATTTCTATAGAAATTCTGTACATTTCTATAGAGAATAATACAGTTTTCCATAGAAAATATATTATATCTGCAATAATTTCTATAGAAATGTTGTTATTTTCCATAGATTTATATAGTTTTCTATAGAAAAAAATATATCTGCAATAATTTCTATAGAAATGCTGTTCTTTTCTATAGAAGTATTGTGAATTTCTATAGAAAATAATAGTTTCTATAGAAAAGAAATTATAACAGCATTACTTTCTATAGAAATGCTGTTCTTTTCTATAGAAGTATTGTGAATTTCTATAGAAAATAATAGTTTTCTAAAGAAAAGAAATTATAACAGTGTTACTTTCTATAGATTTGCTGTTATTTTTCATAGAGATTTACATGGTTTTCTATAGAAAAAATTATATATTTGCAATAATTTCTATAGAAATGCTGTTCTTTTCTATAGAAGTATTGTCAATTTCTATAGAAAATAATAGTTTTCTATAGAAAAGAAATTATAACAGCATTACTCTCTATAGAAACACTTGTTATTTTCTATAGATTCTTATAGAGAATTAAGCCACTTTTCTTTAGAAATTGTATAGAAATCCTTTAGAAATTGTATAGAAATCCTTTAGAAATTGTATAGATATTCTTTAGAGATTGTATAGAATAGAATTTTCTTTATAGAATTCTATAGAAAATTTTTGTATGGGATATGTCATTTGTAATGTATACTCACACTGCTCTGTATTTATTTATAATTTATTGATTGGCAACTAAATAATACTGTACTTGCCATCAGTGGCGTAACCGTAACGCCTAGCCTTATTATGCGCTATCGTGCGGCGGTCTCCTTTTAGGGCCTAGACCTACCCTACTTACTTTCAAGACTCCCCGACGTGTGGGCCTAGCCTAGGCAAAGAAGAGTGGAGGCTACTACTACCATGGAGGTATTATTGAGAAGGAGATCACTCGGCAACAGATTCCTTTGACGCGACAAACCTATGTGTTCCCCGCTTTTGGATCGCGCGCGGGCGTATTACCCTATAATTCACATTTTTTCGTTAGCAACAACTTGGCAACGACATGCATTTATACGCTTCCAGCAGAGCAGTTGTGCAATAAAACGTTTGATTTTAACCCATTAAATATCTTTATAATGAACAATGTTC
>NW_022746879.1:168461-170086 GCF_011630105.1 Anneissia japonica | reverse complement strand
CTCTAAACGTATGCATTTTCCTTTAGTTTGAAGGCGTATGCGGATTTTATAAGTCCGCAATGATGATATAACATGTTACTTGCTGATAAATGATAATGAATACAATAAAACTTTCATTATTTCTAATTTCTTTTAAATTGTTTATGCTGGTTGGCTACATTGATAATATTATATAATTGTAATATTTAACACATGTTTATAAGTGGATTGGATTGGACTCTATATTCAGCTATGTTTAAAGCAGTTCTGTGTAGGTATATAAATGTGCTACAGTGTTTCAATAATATTCATATAAAAGTTCAGATTTTTATCATAAACTTGTTTCAACCTTGTGTTTACTGTTGTGTAGTTAAATGTATATACCCAGTGAGTGATCAGAGAGATAATTAATGAAAGTGCTGATGGGATGCAACTGGCTGAACTGAGGTATATTAAAAATTTATTTGTTTCACCTTATTGGAATCATCAATTGCTTTACTTTTATTCATTAATTCAGTCCATATTATTAAGGTCTTCAAGCAGTTAAACAAAAATCAACAGGCATGGCAAGAAATACTGATTAATGTTATTTATTTACATTGCATGCAAATAAAAACATTTCAAATTTTACATCAGCCTTAATATGTTCTTATTTTTTGAAGTAATTCAGCCTCATTTTTCTTTTAAAATGTACATTTATTTAATTATAGAAAAAAAACAAAACAAAACAAAACAAAACAAAAACAAAAAAAAAAAGCGATTCCAAATAGAACCAAAATATATTATATATTTACAGGAATTTCCTGTCTCATTCAAAGTCGATGAACATTGCTTCTTGCCCTTCCTACTATGCATATGTAGGCCTAGATAAGTAATACAATACACTAATACAATACACATTCAGTACAGCACGGTCGACTTTGGCTTAAAAAACTACGGTATGACAGTCGACAGAAGACGGGAAATGCAATTTACTACCTCTAAAATCTTACAGCTATTACCGATGTATTTTATTTAAAGGCTGGTATACTTATATAATATTTAAATATTCCACTAAAACCAGAGAACTTCCGTCCAAATTGCTTCACATTGTCACTATCCTCGCGACATTGTTTACATTAGTTACCGAGTTTACAAGAACGTTTGTGATTCGCTAATAGCGTCTCATCAATGCTTAACAGGTATGGTAAGTGTGCTGTGATTGGGTACTGCTTCGTGAATGACATTATTTTTTCGAAGATAAATTCTCATTTTTGGTTACAGTTTCCCCAAATTTACGATTGCCGACAATTATATTATGTTTCAATAAAATAGTATTGACATTTTTGTGCGAATGCCAAGTAGCGCGAATCGGTGGGTCACAGAATTCGTAAACTAAGCCGATTTTGGAGCCTCAACCCACGGTCTACTATCTTGATTGCTGAACTTACGAAAACACCCACAAATCATGACGTAAAAAAAACGGTGTCCTTATGTACACTCAATCCGTGGTCGAAATGAAAAATGAGCCTTGGGCCGTAGGCATAAGCCTTGGTTGGGGACCAGGGGGCGAACCCCCGGAAGCGCTGGCGCATATGCCCTTTTTTTTTAATGATTTTAAGCAATGCAATTAACATTTATTTCCATACGAAATTTTCAAAATATCC
>NW_022746879.1:166163-168213 GCF_011630105.1 Anneissia japonica | reverse complement strand
GGTCTACAGTGGCGGATCCAGTAATTTGAAATAGAGCTGGGCCCAGAGAGGGACTTTTACAGATGGAGAGTGTAGACCACCTCAGCCCCCCCATGGCCGGGGCTTAGGTAAGAAAATTTATGATTATGGGCACCTCTAGTTGGTCTCAGACTGAATTTGAATATATTTTAATTTTTTTCCACTTTTAATTTCGAAAAAAAAAAAAAAAAAAAAAAAAAAAAAAAAAAAAAAAAAAAAAAAATTAGGGATGGTTGGCCGACTGGGCCCCTTGAATCTCCCACTGAAATGTGACTCATCATAAAAGTTTTTAAAAATAAAATTATCCTTTTAGTCATAATTATGCCCGCTTATGTATTGTGCAAACTAATTGTGCAAACTAACCTTCATAAAAATAATGATTTTTTTATCTACTGATGCTGTAACGTATTCAAAATTCGAACCATGAAAAACAAAATAAGAAACTTAATTTAACAGTCAATAATTTAGTCGTTTTCCATGTACAGTACTTTTAAAATCAATCAAGTGGGTTTTTCTTTTCTCATTTGTTTTTAAATTTCACTTAGTGTAGGCCTAAGTAATAGCGACTAAACTATTGTGAGTGGAAATCCACCGTCTAATACGATCAAGGACTTGCACAATGGAGTAGTCACCTCAGCCCACCATGGTTGGGGCTAAAGAAAGAAAATTTATGATTATGACACCTCTAGATTGCCGGAAATGGCACTCTCAGACCTAAGTTCTAATTGTAATTTTCCTTTGTTTTTTTCCGAAGTTTTAAAAATAATTTTGAAAAATTTAGGGTCGGCTCGGCCCCACTTGAATACACCACTGATTATGACGTCATTGCGAGATTGCGTCAACGTATAACACTGGAGTTTGTAAACTTTTGGTAGGCCTATCACTTAGGCCCTAATGGAAATAGACATATCCGTGTCAAAGGCTGTATAATTA
This sequence comes from Anneissia japonica, assembly GCF_011630105.1. NCBI lineage: Eukaryota > Metazoa > Echinodermata > Crinoidea > Comatulida > Comatulidae > Anneissia > Anneissia japonica. The sequence goes on along the minus strand of NW_022746879.1, from coordinate 167,262 downwards.
TTGTTTAATAATGGTTATATAACATTCAGTTGACTAGCTATAATTTGTTGAAATTAGGATAAAACAGTAATCCTATGATCCTGTATGTAGGGCTAGATAATATTAAACACTAGCATAACGTATGGGTCACAATAATATACAAAAGGTATAAATCGTTTATAGTAGAAATTGTGCACTTTTGAGTTTGTAAAAATATTGGCCTAATAAGTATACACGCTTCCAATCATTGTTTTCACAATAAATTTAGCCTCTGATATAACCGTTGCACCCATAAAATCGATCTAGTGGTTTCTGAGATGGTTACGAAATGTATAAACAATTGCGTTTTCACTCGGTTTTGGTCCGGAAAATACGTACAGCACTATGGAAAGTGAACAGACAAAATTCATGAGTCATGCGTAATTGCTATTCTTTAAATTCGCTTTTGAAAGTGGGGATTTAATCATAGAAGATTGGTGAAAAGTGGGGGGGGGGGACAATCGATATGATGTCCCCCTACTTTGAAAAGTGGGGGGACGCGTCCCCCTGTCCCCCACCGATCGACGCCCATGATACCACCTACCTGGCAGTGGTAGCGCCAGAGGGAATGGGATGGGGGAGGGAGGGGTGGGCTGAGGGGCTACCATCCCCTCTCCCTCTTTGGGGAAGCTACCCCCCCCCCCGGTCGGGGAAGTCGAGTACATTCCCTCGGGAAACAAACAAACTAAAAAAAAAAAACATTTTTATATGTCTGTTCGTTTAGGCGAGACTTTTTTGTTTAGCGAACCCGCCGACTACAAATATTGATGATTTCGAATAAAAATAAAATTTTATTTTTGGCCAATTAGCGCACCCCACCTGCCGCCACGAAAAAGTGGAAATTTCAAAAAATTAAGTTTTTCTTTATTTTTATTACGCCCTCCGCTGCCTTGATCACTATACTTTGTCGGTTTTAGGAATTGTATATTGGTACATTGACTTCTTGAATATTGTACGGTATATATATATATATGTATATATATAGATTAAAAGGCAAAATACTGAAAAACAACAATGCTGTGGGAAACAATGGCTGGATCTCAATACAGATACAAAAATGATAAGCAATAGCTAAAAAGTA
>NW_022746879.1:152115-165778 GCF_011630105.1 Anneissia japonica | reverse complement strand
ATATAAAATGATAAAAGAAAAAAAAATCAGAAACAGCAAGAGGAATAATGCAATGAATAATAGATCTTCGGTGTCAATGGTATTATCAGAGTTGGCGGGCACATAGCTCTAATTTTAACCATCAACTTATACTAGCACGTAAACATCACATTACTTAACTAATATTAAGTCATTTCCATGAACGCTTTCATCTACTCCTGTTGAATCCTTGGTCTTCATCTCTCTTTCTTGAGTGTGTGTTGTGCGTCATTTACCAGAACAGAGTATTGTAGTTACAGACCCTATATTAAACATCCAAACTACAGTTTTAAGTCACTACTGTTACAGTCAAGACGTACCTTTTTTTAAATTAACAATCTCTTTTTGGAAAAGCACCACAAGCAACAACTGTTGGAATGGCATCATACAGTAAAATTGGAATGATTGACTGACTGATTGTTTACCAAGGCAACTGCATTGTATAAATAAAGGTAAATGAACAGTGCTAAAAAAATATGGGAACAAACAATATTATAAAGGTATCAGGTATAAGCAAATTAAAAAATGTTCTTCATCAGTTGTGTGATAATATTTCTCGCAATATATTTGTAAATTTCTCTTTTCCATTTTATACTGTAATGTTATTTATCAATTTATCTTTCACTTGTTTGTATTTTTCTATATATTTATATGTATTATAAGACATCCTGTAATTGGCTTCCGCTGTTGGATGATTTTTGAAATAAAATAAAATAAAATAAAAAATAAAAATATTTTTACATTGCATAATGTAGCATGGAGTCAAAATCAAAAGACAAAATCAGTGACAGTGACAAGTTGAGGAACATAAATCTATTTATTGAATAACATGTTTCATGCAGTCCTTCACATTTTTTAGTGTTAATTAAATTAACAAGATTTGTCATAACATTTTGCAAGCACAATAGCGACTATTGTTTAAGGCAGAGGGTTAATACCTTATTTTACAAAAGCATATGCCCACATGCAGGCTGGGAGGCATAAAGCGAATATGTTCAAGTCGGAGCATTAACACATTTTTTTTTATTAAGGAATGATCGCTCAGAAAACAAGTCTTTAGAAAGCAGTCACTTATGATCTGGTAGTAAAAATGATCCCGAGATATTGATGAGATGTTTCCTTTATATAGTGCCTAGATCATCTGGGAATTACAAGGCATTAGACAAATATATTTATTAATATTACATTGGTGCAATGGTCTGATTTAATCATTCATGAAATTATAAAATCTATTTTCTACAAATAAAAAACATAAATATTCTTGTAAAATATATCTATATATAATATAGGGGATTGTTTATAAAACTGTACATTTATACTTTATCAGATTTGTATTGAAATACTTTACCAGTTAACTTGGCAGATGCAGTCAACCTGTGCGCTCTAGCGCCCTCTATAAGTAGCTAATAGTGTGGGGTGGGGAGTGATGTTGTTTACAAAGACTGGTTAAAAGATCTATACCCCTGGTTCTCAACTTTTTTAGACTGGGGTCTATTTTTGAATCAATCATAATGCTGCTGCATCACATGAGCCTTTGTTGAGGATACTAGTAGCTTGAGATGGTCAACAACCACCTCAGCCCCTCACAATGATTCAAAGTTCTGAGGATATGGCCCCTCCAAAATTCCCCAAAATGGCATCTCATACATTATAAAATGCTTTCCATTTTGTCTAAAATTAAGTCATCAATTGTGAGTTTCTTTACGTTACATTTTTTGTGTAACAAGAATTTAAAGATATAAAACATGTAAATGTATAATGTGCATCCATACAAGACATCATTATAATTCCCTACGTCAAAAAATTCCCATCAGCCTGAACTTCATGATCAAGTCGGCACGCTATCATTATTGGATCGTCATCAGTTGGGGAACTTCTGCAAATAAAATGTCTTGGCCAATTTTGACCTGAAGTTTTATTGATTTGTAGGAAATTAGAAAATTCACATAACATTTTTGAACATTTATATTTTTAAAAATTTCTGATATCTTGCGGTCCAAATTTTGAAAAATGGAGGTTCATTTTTAGAACGCAGTCTGGGGTTAAGAAACAGAGATTTTAAATTCACACCAACGGCAACTAAAATAGCATTTTCTATAAAATGCAGTATTTAATTGCTCATTCAACACATCTGATGTTCTTTCACATAATGATGATATACTGTACGGTATTAAAAAAAAAATATATATATATATATATATATATATATATATATTAAAAGATATGAAAAAATACTAAATGTTGAGTTGCCCTAGATTTTAAGTTGGTCAGGCTTGGCAAGAAAGCATTTTTTGTATATACAGTATTTGGCTTCATGCTTTGCAAGCTAAGCTATAGTCTTATTGTATATAAGTATGGATTCTTATATTTTGTAAACTATTTTTGTGCATTTATCCAATTATGCACATTATTAGCAGCAAACATACAAGGCAAGATTTTTTTTTTTTTTAAATTAGAAAAAAACAGACCAAAATACTTTTATATTATTGCAAGCACTTATTATCATTAATCAATTTGAAACTTTAATGGATTTCTGACTATTGGTTACTGTTTTACTACCTACCTAAAACCTATGGAATGAATGATAGTTGTTTCCTTAGACTCAAGCCAATTTCATCTCCAATTGTCACTCTAATATTATATTTTTGGTCTAATCTGAATATATTTATACCAATAGTTTTCAAAACTAAAGCTTACAGTGTGATTTGAGGAACTTATTTTGTCTCATGTTCTGTGTAGGCAGGCAGCTGTCCTTGAGCTTGGCCCATGTACTGGACATTTTGCTGTGGTTGACCTGTGAACTGTGGTTGACCTGTGAACTGTGGTTGACCCACAAACTGTGGTTGACCTACCACCTGAGGTTGACCCATGACCTGGGGTTGCCCCATGGCAACAGGCTGACCGACAAACTGCTGCTGCATCATGGGATATCCTTGGATGGCAACCTGACCTTGGGTAATGACCTGACCTGTGATGGGTATTAAAAAGACTTTTATTAGATCAAAAACTGGTACACAGGCTGCTAGTGACTAACTGTAAATGGGTAAATGATACAGCCTTAATGTTAATATAAAACTGCTTGGGATGGGAATAAAATCATCCATTTGTTAATAAATATACAGAGCTGTAAAAAGTCAGTGGTCCAAAGACTGAACTTGTTTTAGGCAGGATTAGCTGAAAATCCAGGAAGTCAGACCAGCTCATAAGTGTGCTTATGAAAGAACATGATCACTACCATAAAACACAGGCTAGGCCTAGAACAACAATAAGAATGTACGTTGTTTGGTATCTAAATGTATACTATATTTTCTATTTATTAGCCGTCCTGCTTATTTGAATCAAAATATCACAGCATTTTGTATTTTTGTAGTGATGTGTAAACTTGTGACTGTATATAAAAATGCATTAGACCAACTAGACGTGGGTCTAGCAGAAAAAAGTAACTTTTTACAGCCCTGATCTTGATAATTGTTTTTATTTTTTGCATAGTTGCTGTCCTCTAAAATTACTCGATATATTTGTCAAGACAATTTCTAAACAGACACCAAATTCACAAACAAAATGTAGACTTAACATGTTAGTCGTAACAATTCTACTCACAATATTGCTACTAAGACTTTCCACACTTATAAATATAATATCCATGTATAAGGTTAGATTACATATTTGAGGCATGTTGTGGCAAAATGGCTAAGTTGTAGCAAATATTGAAATTCAAGTTATAGGTATTTTCAGATACATGAAAATGTGATCTTTAAAATGAGGTGTCATTCATTGAAATTGGACATTTCAAGCCTAAGTTATTGGAATGTGAAAGTACAGCAATGAGTCAAGATAAACATGATTTTGAGTAACTGCCTTCTAAAGTTATTTGTGCATACAGTGCATAACTATCAAATTATTGTTAAATAAATGATTTGCTGACCATTTCCAGAATAATACTTTGGGACATGATTAACAAGACATTAAACTGTTGATCTATAGTGAAAAAAAATTGGATTTGAGCTCCCATATTTTATACTAGCTCATTTATTCAATACCGGCCTTTGTACCGCTTAACCATTTTGCCACAACACATGCTTCATTTTATTAAATTTTGGATCATTACAGTGTGAATGGTGTATGAAAATTTGACTATATACAATGTATCTTGTAAACATCTCTGTAAATTTAGCAACCTGAGGAGGGTAAAGATTACAAGATATCAAAGATGAAATGAATACACTTTTAATACATTATTCAGCAATCAGTGTGACGACTTGTCTCAACTTGTACTTGGCAAAATGTTGTACATGCGAATTGGGTATAAGGCAAAACTACAGCTCTTAACAATACATGTGATTTTCCAATTATATGGATGTAGCAACAGCATCATCATGACCCTATACAGACTACTACATTCAATTTAATAGTCTGAATAGATTTTAAGTAGTGAGACAAATAATAATAAAAACATAAACATACCAGGTTGAACAACATAGGATGCATGCTGAGGATGACCCTATATGGTAAGATATACAAATGTTAATTAAATATATAATTATATTCGATATCACATTATACTTTGTTTATCATTCAGGTTGAAATTAGAGAGCAACTCAACTAAAACTAAAAAGTTCCAATTTTAAATTCAATTGAAATGAACTTAATTTTGTCATTTAAGAAATCAATGATAATAAATTACAACGTAATACAAAATAATACAAAATTCAAAGAAAATGTATGACTTACATTTGATGTTTGACCTGCACAGCAACAATTTGGCCCACAACACATGAACACTGATGAAACAATGGCTGTCACAAACTGAACCACTCCAACAAGTACACACAGAATGTTGACAGCATACCATCCTCCATCCTAATAATAAACACAAATTTTACACCTTACAAACAATAATTTTATACCCTACCATTACTACTAAAAAGTTGGGTTAGAATGGAGAGCGAGCAGTACATCTAGACTATCAAATTATATGAAAATGCGACATGCCTCTATATGGTCATGATGACATCACATTATGACAACATAGGCACATCATTACTATATATGGGCACATCATGACCATATATGGGCACATTATGACTATATATGGCACATCATGACCATATATGGGCACATCATGGCCATATATGGGCACATCATGACCATATATAGGCACATCATGACCATATATAGGCACATCATGACCATATATAGGCACATCATGACTATATATGGGCATACAACAGTTTTTTTGTCAAAGAAAATTTAATAGTGGGGACAGAGCTTTAGGTGGACTTTATTCTTTTCATCCCAATCATTTGTTCCTTTAATTCTCTTCTATTCTTTCTTTATACAAACATCATCTCTCCTTTCTTCCTTCTATTTTTTTTCTTCCCTCATTTTCTCACAATGGTGGTTCTCATAACCACCATTCTTTTCTTACTCTCTGTTCGTCTCTCTACTTGCTTTCCTTCCTCTTATTCCCTCAATCATTTTCCCTTTATTATTTCCCCATCCTGCTTTATCATCTTCTTTCTATTGTCTCTCCATACTCTTCTTTCCTACCTTGTATTCACTCCATTATCTTCCCTCTATTATTTCTTTTTTTGTTTTTCTTTCCCAGCATGTATTTACCTCTTTCCCTTAATATTATAAACATGTTACATTTCAAAAAAGGTGTAGAAAAATTTACTTGGAACTTGCATAATAATAATAACTATCATAAGCAGTTGAAATACTACTAATAATATCACCACAAAAAAGTAGGTACAAGCACTTTCAACTTACATAATGATAATAATCATAGTAGTCATAACGACCAACAGCTGTTGAAATACTGCCAATAATAATATGGACACCAGCAGTTACAGCTGCAATTATTGACATCACCAAACAACCCACAATCTGAAACACAAAATTATCAAGTAATTATTACAATACAATACAATATAAAATATTTATTTTGTCCATTAATCATTTGTACATTATCCACTCAAAAACACAAAGAAACCTAACTAAACTAGAAGCATGTGGCACAGTGTATAGGGGGATGGGCTTTCAAGCAAATGTCGGGGGTTCGAGACTGATGCTCTTCACACTGCTTGCGTCCTTGGGCAAGACACCTTAGCCTGGTTCACGTCGAAGTTAAGCCACTTAACTAAATCTTGAAATATGATACGATTTATCCCTAGTTGCGTTCGATGCCAAGTTAGAGCCAGATAAACAGCCAGCCAGCTTCGAGGCCGTCGACGTCACAAGCGTGGAAAGGCTTGTTTTAACGTCTACTGTATTTTACGAACCTCTAAGTACCAAGGGGTATTCGTAAAAAAAATTGACAAACTACTGTACATCAGGTGTCAGTTTCCACTACCTAGCCTAGCTATCCTCTGCCATTGATATATAGGTGACCAGGTAGTACGAACCAACCGACAGTGCAGCAATAGTAGTAGACTACTGGCCCTAGCTAAATTTACCTTCGATTAAAACCATTATTTTCGCTAGCATTCTCCTATTTAACAAAATATTGTTTTATTTCTCATTAAAACGTCTGTATACTTTATGGACCTTTCTGCCGTGTTTTTTTTTTTTTTTTCTTTGCTGTTGAAAATCTAGCTTCGCGGTGTAAAATAAAGTTGCTGACTTCAAACACACTTTTTTATTTCGTCATCCTAAACATGTGCGTTCATTTTAACGACTGGCGTTGGTGGTAGTTCGTTGAAACTGAATTAATAGCATCTATTATAGCAAAAATGGAAAGATTGAATTGTCAATAAATCAATACAGCAAATCTGATTATATTATTAAAGAAAAATATACATTATCACTTTAAAAAACGTTCGCAATCGGACTTTTTAATGTTTTTACTTGGTCTATGATGCAAAGGGGAAAGGTCATTGGTAATATTGACTATACGTAAAACTGACGTTTGCTGGGTTTTTACCCATAATATTACAAATAATTTCTGAAAATCAGAATATAAATGAGACTACTTTGCTGCTGTTATTAGCATTGTTGGAGTATGTTGTTGCCAGCCAGAGGAGGATAATGGTGGTACAATACAACAACGCTAGCTTAGATGCCTACGTTACATAATCGTGTCCTTGTAATCCGAGCCAACTTTACCATTAAGCAAGTTAATTACCATTATTCTAGTAAAGTTAAGTCACTTAACTTTAAGTGACTTAAGCCTTTATCTAGCTATAATTGACTGATTCACGTCAAACTTTTAACTAGTTAAGTGGATCTATATCTAGATAAAAGTTTGATGTGAACCAGGTAGGAGGTGAATAATTTGGAATGAAATTAGTAGTGCAGATTACAAGCATAAATAGGAATACTCCTCAGGGAGCAGAGGTGGTTACACATTATAGTGATTCTGTACAATGACCAGAAAAAAAAGGCCTTCAGCAGTTTTCTGGATATGTGCACTATATAAAACAAAAATAAATAAAAGTATGGTATGCAACATGGGGTATGGACACTTAACATGTTACTATCAAAATGCAAAACATTATGTAAGATGCAACACATCCCTCATATGTTACACAAACTTGTTTGTGCTAATTCTATTCACATTATAACGCATAAGTTAATAGAAAATAAATTTTAAATTTTAACCTCATCAGATGAACTTAGCTATACAGTATTGGGACCTGCTTTTAGTGGTTTGTACAATTTTTGGCGGGGCGTGCACCCCTGCGCATCCCCTAGATACGCCACTGAATACAGTGTATTGTTGTAATCCATAATGAGATACATAAAAAATTGAAATTCAAAGGAGAAATACATTCAATTCATTTTTAACTTAAAAGAAATATTTAAATTTAGTTCCAGTTGCTTAACTACATTATTGAGTCATTTAGAAACTGAAACTCAGAATCAAATTCAAAGGAAATAATATCTAATTTATCTAAGATAAAATATATGTTTAAATTTGGTTTCAATTGCTAAAAACCAAACTACATAAATAATTCATTTGGTTCCAGAATCAATTCAAAGTAAATAAATATTCAATTGTTTTTAATATTAAAAGAAATATGGAGGTCTGTGTTTTTAGAGGTTTTTAAATTTTTTTGACCACCCTCTCCATTATGCTGATTTTAGAGACCTTTAACTTGGTAATGCTGACTTTAAAGACATCTTTTCTCTGAAAATGATTTACCGGTAGTCATTATTCAGAGTAACTTTACTTTTACTGTTTTAATCTGTTTTAAGGTGTCCCTGTCCCTTTTTGTTAGTTTTTCTCCACTTTACCCCTTTTTCTTTGTTTTTTTTTTTTATTGTATATGAGATTTCATATTGATATTTTATTATGTATTTTTAATGTTAAACTTCAATTTGTCAATTTGTATTTACAATGTGTTATCATATTCATATTCGTAGTTATAACTTACAACACATGAATTTCTTCCATTAGTCTGTCCTGCAACCACTCCCAGAATTCCAGCCACAAGGTAAAACTGCAGAAAAATAAAGCTTTTAATATAAAATAACACAATGTAGACTCCTTAAAATATATTTCATACTTTATTTCTCCTTTAACAATGAATGGGAGTGCAGTGATTAATTTAACCTGTGTTTACATTGAATTAATAAATTTTGCCCAAAAAGATGAGTATTTAGTATGGTTTGCTACATGTATTAATCTAGCTGAAGTTTTTGTGCCAAAATGGATTTTATTGGCTTGCTTTATTAATTTTAGTGCGCTGCCATTTTGAATTTATGGCTAACATATCACATCAAACATCCAATGACACCACCGTGCTTGGTGGTGTCATTGGATAGGTAATCATTCACTGATCAATAGTTCCATTATTATTATTTATTTCTATTTAAAATCTTTTTTGGTCATGTGACATTTTTTGATTGGTCTATATCTCTGTAAATATAAATTACTGTAATTGATATAGGTATACGAATTGGCTTATTATGTTTTAATAGTATATGATTGTACTTTCATGTTTTTAAACATATTTACCCCAAGTGCACCCCAGATTGGAACAGCAATAACCCCAGCAAAATAACCAGAAAATATACAAGCCACACCAAATGCAAGGGATACCACTGCTAGGCCAATCTGCATATAGCCGGTTATTAGCGCTGCCTTGGAGTTAAAGGTTGACGAACGGTATTCTGCACATGGTTGGTACAGAACTACTGGAGCTGTAGAACTTTGCACTGGTATGTTTGTTGTCATGATCACAGATTTGGACTGAAAAAAAATGGAAGAGAAGTAAGTTGATTGATTGATGTTTAGAGTTTCACATTCTGTTCAATAAAACTTCAAGTACAGTATTCAGGGCCCACATTATAATAAAATATCAATGAAGTGAATGAAACTATGGTTACTTAAAACTTGATACTATTTATACAATAATAATAATATAGCAATTTATATAGCGTCTTTTGCTAAAGGATGCAAGGCACTTAGAAAAAGGTTTATTGTAGAGAAAAAAATTATTAAGGAAATAAGTGTGCTTGAATGATTAATAATGATGATTTATGGTAGATTTAAGTGTTAATAAAATTTTATATGTATATATCCTGTCTCTTATACACATCTAGATGTGTATAAGAGACAGGAGTAATAGGGCATGAACTACATTATGACAGGTGTCAAAGTAAAGAAATTTGTGAATGCGGAACAAACAATGAATCAGCCAATTTATGGACAGAGAAAGGTGTGTTTTTGTTTGATAGGTTGATTCAACTATATTGTGCATGTTTTTGAATCACTTCAGGTCATCATACTTCATGAATATTTTTTACTGTACTTCACTGAAATCATGTCATTGATTGTTCTATTGTTGTCAATATTATATTGTTTGGAGGTTTGCATGTCAAAGTAATAATATAATAAATGCTTGCGGTACACCACATAGGCCTAGATAGTTTCTGAAAAGCTGTTTTGTTGAGAATATTTTGAAGTTTCGATTGAGTTGCTTCAATCATCATCAGGAGAATATCAATCGAAACATCAAGACATTCTTCCAGGGATGTCACCAGCTTTTTGGAGTGCCGGTCGGCGATCATCCTGCGTTTTCCCGGTTTTAAAATACAAAATGAAAACAAAGTAAAAAATATTGTTTGGAGGTTTGCATGTCAAAGTAATAATATAATAAATGCTTGCGTTACACCACATAGGCCTAGATAGTTTCTGAAAAGTTGTTTTGTTGAGAATATTTTGAAGTTTCGATTGAGTTTCGATAAAAAGCTGGTGACATCCCTGGAGAATGTCTTGATGTTTCAATTGATATTCTCCTGATGACACATCCCTGGAGAATGTCTTGATGTTTCGATTGATATTCTCCTGATGACAATCGTCATCAGGAGAATATCAATCGAAACATCAAGACATTCTCCAGGGATGTCACCAGCTTTTTGGAGTGCCGGTCGGCGATCATCCTGCGTTTTGCCCGGTTTTATAATACAAAATGAAAACAATTAAAGTAGAGAAATAAAACATAAATCAGGTTTCGTAAATTTTTAATAATCTTCCTGCCCCGGATCATGCTCTCATAATAAAACACTTGAAGGGTCACAATTTCAACTTTAAACTTTGAATGTGTACAGCAACCGTGTCACGACGTTCGCTATGACTTAACTGGGCCTAGGCTGTTAAGTTAGCGATGAATAGCAGGGCAGTGCAGTATTTTGTTACAATTAACGTAACCACGGAAACATTTATTGTATTCTTCTTGTCTTTATCTATCAATTTAGCTTGTCTATTGTGTTTAGGTAAACTAATTATTTTGTTACAATTTGTTAACTGTTGAAATAATAGTGGTGGTCGGGAGCCTGTAAATCCTGGTCGGAAATGTTGAGTGCTGGACGGGCCCGTCCACCACCGACCAGCGTGGTGATATCCCTGATTCTCAACAAAACAACAGTTCTTTAATCAGAACTATCTACGTGGTGAACCACAAGGATTTTAAACTGTCAATATTATAATTTAAAAATTCCCAACCTAGATGATAAGATATATGACTTGACTATATTTTGTTCTCAATATAATTGAATATGTTATCAAATATTTTATAGATATGTATGCTCTTCAAAATGCCATAGCCGTTTTAAACAATTTCAGAATGTAATGTTATGCATTAAGAGACTCCACCAAGGCTCTGTGTCCGATCAGGTGCCTTTAGGGCTCAGCAATTATCTTGAAGTTGGTGCCCGTCACCAACTCGCTACGCCGCTGAAAATAATAATTTTATAACAAGATTTAATGTTTTCCATTGATCCTTTGATTTGTTTAGTACCAACAATTATAAAATCTTTTTTTAGACCTAGATGCGATCTGACGACCCTCAAAAGGTGACCTATAGTTTGCAAACATAGTTTTACATGAGCTATTCAAAGTTTTTTTTATATAATATTCAACATTCAATCAACACTTCTTAGGTTATATATTAAACATTTTAAATTCTTCCCACAAACACATAATTTTGGAAAATATGCCCTAACATAGTGTAGGACCTATGAGGTTCCTGCCTACCACCACCTCACTGAACTTCCTTGTTATAATGGTCTACTGCCACCAGCAGTATTAAGGGCCTACTTAAAGCCCTATTCCCGGAAAAATTTCACTAAATAGAGATTTTTTTTTTTAGAAAAAATGCATATGCATTACTTTAATTATTATAAACGATGGAAAAATATTGACATAAATTTTAGTTTCATGGAAAAGAATTTAAAAAATTAGAAATACAGACTATTTCTCATAGGAGATTACCATTTTCTCGAAGAATTCTTCGTCACTAGGCAAATTCAGAGGCTGTACAGTAGATCACATATGCTGGAATGCTATTGCTTTTATGTATACTTTATACAGTCAATAAAGTGCGCTCTCTCTAATAAAATTAGTTTTTGTACTTTGCATCTCGCACACAGCGGTCGATCGAATAGGCGTGAGATATGTTTGTTTAACTGTCAAAATCTTGGTCAGAATCATTTTTTAAACAGATTTGAAATAATTCCTATGAAATATTATATTTCACAAGTGTCAATAGAGTACTACAGTGTTGCGTCACGATACCATGTGATACTACTCCGTTGCTATCGGCGACACAAAATGCGTTCAAGCACGCCATTTTCTCCACTGACAAAGCATTGATCCCAATTTCTAATGTAATTATTAAGAAGTTGTATCTTAATTTTCCTTTGTAAATGTTAATTGACAATTTGTGTTTTCGATAACTAATTTAATGCAAGCTTTTTGTGTTTTTAGTACATTTTGATGGTAAATTATTAGGTTTTAAAATGCCTATTCCAGAAAGCCTATTCTAAACCATTAAGATTATGAAGTCTTTCAGGCGTAATGAACGGTAACGAACGTCCAGACGACGCCTCCTGGTGTTGTGATGACACGACTGTGGTACTCTATACTAGCAACGGAAAATATCATGTCAGCCATTTTTATGTGTGATAACAGAACAACAACGAATACCAAAAAAAAAAATCAAATTTCAGTCTTATTACATTTTTATCATGTTTAAGAATGCCTAGGGCCTAAATTCAGTTAAAATTGCCTAGCAATTTCATATTAGGCCTAGCCTAGGCCCTCCTAGGCTAGGCCTATAGGCCTACTGAATCTTTATAAAATATGAAAATCAGATTTTTTTAACTGAAATTTTGCGGGGAATGGGGCTTTAACAAACCATGGCTAACTCTCACTTGGGCTGTTTGTCATCACTTCAAGATGTCTACCGATTCGTGGAAAAGGCGTATACAGTAGGGCTAGGGATAGGCCCTATATTATGCCTAGGTAGTAGAGAAGTAGAGTAGTTAGTAGTACACTAGTACTAGCCTAGGCCTAGTAGTAGCCTAGGTTAGGTGCCCTAGTGCATAGCCTAGGCGGGCCGAGTTTTTTTTTTTTTTTTTTGGTCAATCGCCGAAATAATCACCCACCTTTTACTTGATACAAATATTGGATCCAAATAATTTTTAATTATGACAATTTAAGTAACATACCTTGCTTCCGAACACCGTAACTTTCACACTATTTTAGGAGGAAGAAGAAAACAGAAACGCTGAAATTCAGTGTGTGATTTCTAGTATCTTTGGTGTGACCAAAATTCCTTCTTTGGCGCAGTGACAAATCAATATCCGAGGCTGATGGGAAATTACAGTATGCTGCTATACTTTCACTTTCACTTTATTGATAAAAAAAAGAAAGTGGTTATTCGCACGGTATACCGTGCGAATAAGCTCTTATGAGTCTTATTCGCACGGTAGACCTAGCTAATCAGCATTTGACGTTTAATGACGTCTAATCTAACCCTGCCAATAAGTTCTTATTCCCAATTAGCACGGTACATCGTAAATTAACAATATTTAACACGGTATCGTCTCAAAAGACCTAAATATTTTAAGAGAAACTTACTTAATTTGTTACGGAATACCTAATCGAACCGAAATACCTTTTTAGATATCATACAAACATTGTCTACCGTGCAAATAGTAAATAATACATTATTCGCACAGTAGATGTAGCCAATCAGCATCGAAAACACTCCCACACATTGGAAAAGGTAAAAAAGGCAGTGAAGAATGTACATCAATCTTATTTCCAGTACATATATTCGGTGGCGGATGCAGAGGTGACGGAACTAGGGGGTGCTGTGTTATGGAGAGTAATGTGTGACCGGAAATGGTCTGC
>NW_022746879.1:149412-152034 GCF_011630105.1 Anneissia japonica | reverse complement strand
CAGTATATCTATCCAACATTCTACCGTGCGAATAAATTTGTTTCGACAATTCGCACGGTACCGTGTGAATAATTAGCTCTTATCAGTCTTATTCGCACGGTAGACCTAGCCGATCAGCATTTAAGGTTTCATGACGTAACGGCTGTCATACCGTACGAATAAGTTCTTATTCCTAATTCGCACAGTACCGTGCGAATAACCTCTTCCTAAAAAAAAAAACACTCAAAGGTATTACAAATGGCAAGAAAGCGGCAAAAACATTAAAATATTAAAAAAGAAGATACAAGAAATACATTAAAAAAATAAATTAAAAAAAAAATAAATATATAAATATAGAAAAAAAATTATTATTTTATTATTATAATTATTATTATAATTATTATTACTATTATTTGGACCGAAAATTTGTAGCACCAATCGGGAAGGAGGGTGGCACACTCAAATCATCAAGGGTAACATTGCTGTTTATGAATTATTGAGTAATCGGATATAGTACGGGATTGGACTATTGACAAATCTATTTGTTTTAATGGAAAATTGCGTGATTTTGTTACCATTGCGGAGATTTTTATTGGCTGCGGTAACGAGTGTGTGGTACCAGATCAGAAGAATGTGAGGTTAAAGTGAGACCCTTAGCGAATTTGAGACAGTGTGCCACCCTCCTTTCCGAGAGCAGTTCAAGTTCACATATGCCCAAGGCAATTTCATAAGAATTGAAATGTTTGCCTAAGATTATATGGCATGCCCTTTTCTGTATCGCTTCAATAGTGTTACTTAAATCTTGAGTGAGGCCAGGGTGCCACACAACATCAGCTAGCCTGGGTTCCAGGCCCTAATTTTAGGTTACTCACTCTTTATTGCACTTAGTGCGCGCCATACCTAATTTTATTGGCGTCCCATACTCGATTTCTTTTTTTTCGAATTAGGGCCTGGGCAAACGATTCATGCGTACGATTTCCCACATCAAATTTGATGTGGGATATCGTATGCATGACTGATTTTGTAAATCACGTGACTGGCTAACTTCATGCATATTAATCAATCTTGGTAAACTTTCAAAATTGAAGATGCGGATGTCTCGACTAGAACAAGAACCAGCTCCCTTTTGGCTACCTAAACTTGAATAAACACAGTTAGTATAGTTCTGGCCTGCTGAGAACGACATGGACTGATAACCGTAGGCTATAGGAACCTTGCTCACCGCTAGCTGCTACACAGATTTAGGTCTTTAGGGTAGATTGTTAAAAAGGTAGGCCTCTGTAAGTAAGAACTTAAAAATACGCCAAGCCTCTACTAGTCTAGGCTAGGCCTACTCCTGACTCCAGACGAGGCCTATCGATCCATCCTCCTGGAAAGTTTTGTTGTATGTGTATGGTATGCCATCTAGTCTAAGCTTAATTGTTTTTGCCATTGCCAAAATTAGTCTTACTAGGGTCTATTCTAAATATTTTAGGCCCGTTTTTTTAGGGAGGACTATTTAAATTTAGTCATGCCTAACTAATCGACGGAGTGACTCAGTTTCGTGGCTCCAAAAATATGAACATTTGATTGGTTGAAATTGTTTATTTCGGTCCGCCCATTTATCCAAATACGGAATATAAGATTACGTCATTCTTTTGGCATCCTGGTGCCTGACTTCAGTGTTTTACAATCTCTAAATTAACTTTCTCGTTGGTGGCGCTGTCCAGAATGAGAAAAATAATAAAAAATAAGAGACTTGTGGCAAGTCTAAACATCAGCATATTCTAATATTGGTCTGATATACCCTGTATAAACTGCTCTAGTTCTTGTTTATCAAGTCCAAATTTCTTAAGATTACGCAGCATAAACAGTTTCCTGTTGGCCTTAGTAACAATATTGTTAACTTGGGCATTCCATTTCAAATTATTTTGAAGTGTGACGCCCAATATTGTAGTTTTATCAACCACAGCAAAGATCTTATAAACACAAGATAGCGTTCTCCGCGATTTACGCGTAACAAATAGAAGCGTCGGTCAAGGTTCAAAAGTTTCCAATTTAGCAAGAGGGCGCCATTCATGCGCTATTATACCAAGTATTATACCAACAAGAAAAAGTAATCAGCTTTGGAAGAGGGCGTCCTATCTGTTGCCATGGATCTGAGATGGTTCCTGTTCTGCTGTTCACAGGATTGATACCCTAATGGTAAAGTCGAGCGGTCAAGGGTCAAAAGTTTCCAATTTAGCAAGAGGGCGCCATTCATGCCTTATTACAGAATTTGCACACGTAAGTCGCGGAGAACGCTATCTTGTGTTTATAAGATCTTTGACCACAGCTATAAGAATACTAGAGCGCTAACAGCAATGTATTCGATGTTCGAAATACGCAGAGCTGTGTGTGTGTACCGTCCAATTATAATCAAAGATACTAGAAATACAAGATAGAGTTCTCCACACAAAAAAAGTGTTCCACCGTGTTCCACCGAATTGCATGTGGGAATACGTAAGATGGGACGCCCCCTACAGCTGGATCTAAAAAAACTTTGCCAAACTTTCGTTACCAAGTCGTCGCGTATTTCATTATCAATTCTCAACAAAGATACTAGATATAAAAAACAAACTGGAATAGACACCCAGACAGTGACATCGGTGAATACATAACCTC
>NW_022746879.1:149148-149396 GCF_011630105.1 Anneissia japonica | reverse complement strand
ACCTCCTTGGTGGCGGTAGAAATCGTTGCTATTATCCAAATAATACACAAAACAATTAAAGCATAATCATGAATCAGTAAAGAATAAAACAATACAGCGCAGAATCGCATGGCCGGACGTACTCTTAGTGAAAAAGTTTTCCTCCGTTAGTGGAAAAGGAAGGGCGCCTTTTGCGTCTGGATATACTTAGCAACAGAAGGGCGCCCTGTACGTTGGGCACGAAGTATAGGAAACTTGCATGGTTAAAA